>NW_026006604.1:59942-164351 GCF_001458135.2 Marmota marmota marmota
TTGGCTTAACTTTATGATTTCAGTTGTCTTTTTTAAAAGTGCTGCTTCTGTAGTAGACTCTAGAGTTTTAATGTAAAGGGGAGACACACATGGAAACAATAAACAAGGTAAGGGCATAATGCTTGCTATGTCAAATGAGTTTTTGAATCCACCAAGAATAGAAAACCATCCTCCAAATACTGAGCTTGGAAGCCAAGCTTTAATGCCTTTCAGGTTTGAACTGGTACATGTGCTAGCTTTCTGATATTGTTAACTATGTTTCTGACTTTATCAATCCTTTAGTAAAGCCCAAGGAAATGACTATATATATGATAGAAGTAAGGGGTAGCAATACATCACAGTATAAGAGCTGTCTTAGAGGATGAAACAGTCCATTTATCCTGTTGATGGGTTTATCGTTTACTGTGTGTTGTTCAGCCAGCCCCCAAGTCACTGAAGCAGGCCTGATGTTTCCTCATGCTGTGGGTGTGTGCAGGATAGTCAGCTTCCAGAGTGACTGGAGCAGGCCTAGTGTCCTCTGACCCTCAAGCTTGTCTGGTGTT
Source organism: Marmota marmota marmota (assembly GCF_001458135.2). Lineage (NCBI taxonomy): Eukaryota > Metazoa > Chordata > Mammalia > Rodentia > Sciuridae > Marmota > Marmota marmota. Next base: position 60,485 of record NW_026006604.1, read on the forward strand.
TCCTTCTTCCTGATGTTCAGCTGAAGGGGTGCAAAGCTGCAAAAGAATGTATATGAGAGTATGAGATTCTATTTTCAGAAGATCCCAAAACAAGACCAAAGGAACAAAATATTACATAATGTATATCTGTGTATGTGTATATACATATAATGATATATTTGGTGACACTGTAAAGAAGCATAAAAACTTGTGGACAGTGCTCCATGTGCATGTGACAGAGGTGGGGATATCCTAGAAGGCTCAAACTATATAGATTTAGCTCATTGTAATTTTTTTCTTCTTTTTTATTTTTTAATTGTTTTAATTAGTTATACATGATAATAGAATGCATTTTGACATATTTTACACAAATGGAGCACAATTTCTCATTCCTCTGGCTGTACATGGTGCAGAGTCATTCCAGTAGTGTAATCATACATGTATATAGGGTAATAATGTCTGTCTCATTTACCATTCTTCCAATCCATACCGCCCCAACCCTCCCCTCACACCATTCGACACAAACCAAAGTTGTTTCTTTCTTCCTTAAAAATCAGCATTATCAGCCACATCAATATTTATAGCAGCTCAATTCACAATAGCTAAACTATGGAACCAACCTAGATGCCCTTCAACAGTTGAATGGATAAAAAAAATGTGGTACATATACACAATGGAATACTACTCAGCCTTAAAGAAGAATAAAATTATGGAATTTGCAGGTAAATGGATGGAACTAGAGAAAATCATGCTAAGTGAAATAAGCCAATCCCCCCCAAAACAAAAGCTGAATGTTTTCTCTGATAAGTGGATGCTGATCAATGTAATTTTAAACAAATTTGAAAACAGTTTATGATATCATGATCCCAACCCAACATTTCATGCTTTGGCTTAAAATCTTCCATATATTTTTATTTCATCTAAAAACATGCAGTAATTTTTAACTCCCCACCTCATATGTCAGTTGTCTTCCAAAGTTGCATTTCTAAATGTATCACCTTTAATCTCAGATTATATTTCTGCATGGAAATAATGCTGAATGCCTACCTGGCCCCCAAATTGAGGTAGTGTTCAAGAGCTTAATTTACCCACAGCTTACCATCCTAGCATATTTATTTTACAAGATACAAAACCAAGGTTATACCTAGTTCTGTACCCTGGTCAAGGCCATGCAGTAAAGAGGGATTTGAATCCAGCTCTACCAACTCTGAAGTGTTGGTCTTTTCTCACACTACCCTTTAGCAAGACAAAACTTGATAACTTATATTTTTCCTTTCTTGATAATCTCTTGGAAGAAGCCAATGTCAGGCTAAATTTGGTAGATCTAGGAGGGTATTTTCCAAAGATGCTGCTTTTCCCCAAGTCCAGATGGGTGGAGTCTGGCCAGTCTGGCTCTCCCCAGACTGCTGCAATGTATGCATGCCTTGCACTGTTGCCTAGAGGCCCAGAGCTCAGAGGCCCAGTGCCCAGATGGCCCTGTATCTAGAACCCAGAGTCAGGTTTAGGGAGAAGTCAGGGGAAGTTGGGGATGGGGATGGTGTAGGAAGAAAGGAGAAAGGACTGGAAGGTGCTTCCACGGCTAGGCTCTTAGAGTAGCCAGAGATACCTCTCCAGCTTGCTCCACGGGGTCAAGGTCCAGATCAGGCCAGCAACCCTCAGGCTCTGATCCCAGCCCTTCACCAGTGGGCTGGACCTCCAGTTTTAAGGGACAATCTTCCTCCATCACAGGGAATTTGGTAATATGCTGCCAAGAATGTAAGCAGGCAAATTGGGCCACTGATGCTGGAGGTTGTTCATAGGTGGCAAATAAATATCTTAGTTGTTTCAATTTTAAGCCTCATACTTTCCCAAACACATTCTATTGCATGATTATACACAGAGGATGAAATTATGAAAATTATTGATGAGCTGGTCAGTATTGCAATGACTATATCCTCTTCCTGTATGACCTCTTTGGAATGATTTGGAAGGAAATGATTCCTAGACAAAACACGTCACTTGATAACTCATCTATAGTTTCATATTTGAAAACACTACTAACAAAAACTTTAGTTACCAGTCAAGACCTGGAGTCCTGTGGTGTATCATTATAGAAATATTTATCTCAGTTTCACGAAGAAAAGAGTGTGACTGAACTAGGACCATAGAAATCCCTCAGTGATCCATGGTGTCATTATTTAAGAACACTACTAGACTAATTTAAACTATAACCCCCAGCCCTTTACAATAACAAACAATTCTTTTATGACCCACTCTCCCTAATCTTGGGGATTCCCTAACAAAAATATTAACCAGCAGTTATCCAAGCACTGGAGAGCCTGAGTCAGGAGGATCTGGAGTTCACAACTAGCCTCCACAAATTATTGAGGCCTTAAGCAATTTAACTAGACCCTATCTCTAAATAAATACATTTTTAAAAGGCTGGGCACAGGCTCAGTGTTTAAGAACCCCTCCATTCAATATCTGGTACAAAAATAAATTAATAAATAGATAGATAGATAGATAGATAGATATCGATTGATCGATCGATCTATCATCCAAATTTCAGTCCTCTAGATGGTTCTATATTTTCAGCAATGCTCATCAGGGTTTACCTTCTAGAAATACAATTGCATTAAACATCCCAATATCCACTCCCACTCAAAACCCTCCTATCCTAGTTTTCATTCCTCTCAAATGCCTAGCTGTGCTAGCAGTGCTCCTGTGAAATGACTGTGACTCACTTGACAACTATCACATTCAAAGGGGAAAGGATGGCATCTATCAGCTTTGGATTTAAAGGCTTCTGATCCCAGGCTCTGGTAGAAGACTACACTTGCTTTCTCTCTCCCCTGTTGGTCTTTGTTGAGCATCATGGGTCCAGCTTAGGGCCAACTTTGACACCCTAGCTATAAGTGCTTCTAATTTTAGTGGCATCTCCAATGTGTGCCCAAGTATAAACCCCTAAGTTCAACTCAGGGGCCAGCACCTCTCCCAGAAAGGCTGCTTGCATTTTTAAGTCCATGCCCATGACATCACTGGGATCTGGTAGCACAGACTTGCTTCCACACTGATACTGGCCTTTGGAGCACTGATCATCTGCTTCAAAGGAAGAGGGTCCCCCAAGGACCAGAAAGTGCTATGGGGCAAGTCTGGAGCATGAAAGCTGCAGCACCTCTAACCAGAGCACCTCCAGTGACCAAGAGACAAAGGACAAACAGCAAACCTGTGAATGGAGGCACTGGTGCCCCTACATATTCTGCTCAATACAAAGGCTTACTCAAGAAATCCCCAAGTCCCATTCAGGGTGCAGCACCATCCAAGGAAAACCACATGTCTGTGCCCATGGCAGTGACCTCGGTGAAAGGGTAGTGCAGAGACTTTACCCCAGATCTGATATCTGCCTTTGGGTAATGAACATCTCCTTTCAAAGCAGAGGGACTCCCAAGCATAAGACAGATCTATGAATCAAGCTTGGGTCTGAACAACTGTGGTCCCACTAGTCAGAGAATTTCCATGGGGACAAAGTTACATAGGACAAAGACCAACTGTGTGCTTGGAACCACCCATGCATTTACTTTCAGTGTCATCCCCAAAGGGCCACTCAAGGAGAAATGCACAAGTTTGCTTTGGGGCAGCAGTACCACCACAAGCAAGGCTGCATGTAGGGCAGCACATCTGTACTAGCCTCTCACCCTGGCAGCTCTGCTTCTCATGGGGACACAGTGAAGAGGAACCTCATCTTTAGGGACTGTTGCTCATCCACCCAAGGCCTCCTGGACCAACCACCAGACCATCTTCTTCCAGGGCAAGATCCACTCCTGGGGCAGGGGTCCAAGAGAAAATGTTTTTCTCACTAAGCATCCACCTTCTTCCTCATGCAACCTGGTGTCAGCCCTTTTTAGACTCATATCACAAGTCTCACCCTGACCTCTGTGATCCTGGGAGAAGTGGAGGCATCCCTTTCCCACCCATTTCCTGGCAGCTTTGCCCTCAGAGTTGAGAGGCAGGAGGCTCTCATTTTATTTGGCTCTCTGGTGAGGTTTCTCACTCCTACAGAGGCCCTGGTCTGCCTCTTTGGTTTCCTTGCTGTTTGAGCTCTTTGGAGGTCTCTATCCTTAGGCAATTTGCATGGATGGGGAAATTTGAAATTGGCAGATTTGTAGTCCAGATAATGAGATGCCTTACACAGAAGACGCAAAATGTTTAGGGAATCTCTGTTGTAATCTGTAAGTATGGAAAATATTAAGCCCATAATATCTCCCTAGAAAGAATTTTCACTGACTGCCCTTCTTGTAACAATGAACCTGTGACCAAGGGGGAAAAAAGATTTAATAGAGCATGGAGTCTGTATATGCTAGAATAAAAGGAAAAAAAACTGTCTTTAAATAGGTCCCTGAAATATTACACTATTATCCAATTAGAATTGTTTTGTCAAAGACCAGGAACATGGGAAGAAACATTAGGTGTTGGATTTCTTCTACATAAACAAGTCTATTCTAAACTCCTGGTGCAAAGAACTCAAGCACCAAAACAGATGCCTCTGCCACTTGGTGGGGAGAGTGGAATAGCAACAAAAATGGGGTAAATGAGGCTGAGCGAGTGAGTTTCATGGGCTGGAGTCCTCCAGGGACCTCAATTTTACCTCTACAAGAGAGTCACAGAGGACAGGGTGACTAAATCAGGAAGCCTGGAGGACTTTGAAGGTGACTTAAAAATAAATCTCACTGTGGGATAGTGGGGCAAATGACAGGTGAATCAAATGCTCCATGGTAACCATTGGAGTAAGGGGGGTGAGCAGAGGATGGATGTTGCCACCTTGACTGCCTCAAAGGCACCTGAGGTTATGGGGCTAGGGGCAGAGGGCTTCACCATTAGTCCTTGAACCCAGGTTTCTGAAGTTGTCGGGGGCTGGGGATCACCTACATGCCTTTGTTTATGCAGAGCCTCCCACCAAGACCCATCCTGTGTGTTCTAGTTGCAACTCAAGTTTCAAGCTCCAGTCAAGTCATTACCTCCTTCTAGAAGCTTCCAAAACTCTTCATACCCCATGTGGGGACCATGAGGTGCCCCCTCCATGTTCCACTAACACCTCTTCCTGGCACTTGTCACAAGAACCCAAACTGACATTCACTCATTCACTGTTTCTCTGGCATCTCCTGCATGCTCTGTGAGATAGAAAGGCATTGACTAAACCAAACAAATTGAAAAACAGTGACAACCTGAGGCCAGTTCTCTACAGCCCCCACAACATAGTTATATAAAAACAAATAACCAGGAAACCAAACCTGACAGGGTAGTGGGGTGGTCAGGAGGGCTTCCTGGAGGTGGTATAGATCAAGATCTGAAATAGAAATAGAAATTACTTCTCTTGGCCTCAGTTTCTCCAACTCTAAAGAAGAAAGAGCCTGTGTGGCAAACACAACTGCCCCTATAGAGCTGACTTGGAGTATAAGTTACGAACAGATGGAAGGAAAAGGTACAGGGAAAAGAGCTATATTTTAAAAGCTGGTGGCTTTGAATTTTTTAACTTGTTATGGGAAAGGCAGGGAGGAGGTGAGGCTGGGAGAGGCTGGAATTGGGACAGTGATGGTGGTGAGGATGGTAGTATTTTGGGAAGTTTAAGGCACAGATGCAAATAGATTTGGGGGTGGCGGGCAGGGGGAGGGATGATGCCATCCTGCTAGCTGTGGCTGTTTCTATGGTATGACTCAATCTTCCTTTCCTTCTGAATCCCGTCCTTCTCCCTCTCTGCATCCTGAGATGCTCACAGGTATCATTCTTTCTGCCTAACCCACAGGGTTCCCACTGCCTGGCCTTCCTCATGCAGTCCGTTCACTTGATCTCCTCACTCCTGTCTGTCTCCAGCTCTGTATGAATTCCCCACCCACACCATCTCCTTATTCTTCTCTTGAGCTCCCTACCCCTAGTTGATAGAAGGGTTTTTATTACTGTGTCTATCTCATTACAAGTTATTTTTATTTCCTCTTGATTCAATTTTGACAGATCATATATATCTAGAAACGTATCCATTTCTTCTGACTTTTTTTTTTTTCACTGTATTGGAGTACACGTTTTCAAAATAGTCCCTAAAGATCTGCTGGATTTCTGTGCTATCTATGGTGATATCTTGTTTCTCCTCTTTGCGATACACATGGCCCCAAAGGCAGATATGAGATACTAGAGCTAGCCTGGGCCCTTTTTCTTCTCTAATTTTATAAACTTGGCTTTTTCTCTGTTTTTCTCTTGGTTATGTTTGCATGGGGGCTTATCAATCTTGTTTATCTTTTACAAGAAACAATTCTGTTTCATTGATCCTTTGTACTGTTATTTTTATTCTCAATTTCATTAATTTTGGCTCTGGTCTCAATTGTTTTCTTTCTTCACTGTTTGCTCCTCCATAATAGCCTAGCTTTTAAACCATTTCCCATTTATACTGTGAATAATGTGGGCTTCCTCACTAGAGGGCGCTGAAGGGATATTGCAGGAAGAAGAGGCCTCTTATGGTTAAGCTGCTGCAACATTGCTCTGTGATGCTGGTATGAGTCTGTGCCAGGATAGTATGGATCAAGTGATGGGATTCCTCAGTTTCTGAGGAAGGCTTTGTCTCCAGGAAAAATTTCCCAACTCTTTCCAAGTTAATCTTAGGTGATGGTGCTGACATGGTGAATGGTCCAACTGAGTGGGAGGCACCTGGCTCTGAATTTAGGACATGGTAGTCCCTGGCTCTACCCTTGCCCACATTCCTGTGCCTGTAGAGCTGGAACCCATTGAGTCTTTTATCTTGGGGAGAAATTTCTAGGATATAAAGAAAGGATCAGTACAGTCGGCTTCCCAGACTCTGTACTTGGCACAAAAAGGAAATGCATGGATTTTGTAAGGTGGCTCTTAGAGTAAGGCTTAGGCACCCTACTTTTCTAAAGTAACCCCAATTGAGTAAGGGGGTTCATCTAAGCAAGATCCATCACCATGGGCTGTGGTCAGAGGTTGAGCTGCTGCTTTCTTGCTGTATGCACTTAAAGAAACCCTTTCTTGGTTTACTTCATCTATGAAATTAAGAACCATGGAGGAGGGAGGGTTCAGGAGGGTCATGCAACCAAAGACCTCAGCACAGCACCCAGAAAATAGCAGGGCCTTAATCTATTGTAATACTACAGTTAACAAGGACAACAAAGATCTCCCCAAAAGCCTACTTTCTCTGTTTACATTCCATTTCTTCTTACCCTCTGGTACCCCAGATCTGCCATCTTTCACATTCCCAGATCAAGGAAATGGCCAAAGCCCAAAGAACACCAAAGAGTTCCAAACTGCAAAGAAACTAGAGAGACCAGGCTAAGGGCCTGAGTGTATAGTGTTAAGGACCCCAACCACTGGGTCAAATAAGACCCCACTTCCTCTTAGACAGTTTTGAGGCAAAGCTGCCTAGGAAGTAGGTTGGAATGGGAGGCTGTGTCTGTGAGCCTCATGTTTGCCCCAGGATCAGAGGTCAGGTGGTATGCGCCTGAACAGGGCTCACACCAGGTCCTGCAAGGGGGAAGGTGGATGTTGGCTTAGGGCAGCATTTTCCTCCTGGACCCCACAGGAGTGGATCCTGACCTGGAAGAGGAGGATCTAGGGGCTTCTCCAGGGCTCCTGGTTCCAGAAGAGCCCTATCCAGATGAGAATGGGACCCTAAAGGCCAGTTTCCTCTTTAATGTGCACCCATGAGAGGCAGGGATGCCAGAGTGAGAGGCCAGGACACATGTGTAGCTATATGCATACTTGTTCATTGTGTTGCCTCAGGGTGGACTTGAGGGTTTCTTTGAGGGGGGGGGCCCTTTTGGGACTTAAAGGAGTGACCCCTGTTGCTCCAAGAACATAGTTGTTTCATGTCCCATGTAAGGTGATCACTACAGGGATGGTATGTTTTGTGGGGCTGTAGGTATTGAGGCTCAAGGTGGCTCCTTCGTGCTATCTCATGCTTCTTGTTTTTCCTCTTTGAGAAAAGACACACATAGCCCCAAAGGCAGATATGAGATCCTAGGGCTAGTCTGGGCCCCCAAACCCCATTGGTGGCAATGAGACAGATTGCAAGTAGAGGCGACCTTTTTGGATGTGGTGCTTGCTCCCCCAAGAGAGCTTAAGAGTTTCTGCTTGGGCAGGCTTTGGGGGCGGCAGTGACTATAGGAACACCAGTGGTTCTTTGCTCTGTTTTGTGCTTTGCTTTGTGTCTCTTGGTCCTCATTGTAGTGCTCTGCCTAGGGGCACTGGAGTTGTTCTCTCCTAAGCTTGTCCCATGTTGCTGTCTGTTGCTTGGATTCCCTCCTCTCTGAGGGAAGATGCACATGGCCCCAAGTCTCATATGAGATCTGGGAGAAAATCTGGACTCCCAGATCCCATTGATGTCACAGGACAAATGAGCAAATAGAGGTAGCCTTTCTTGGGTTGGTGCTGGTCCACCAATGTGAGCTTAGGGATTTCTGGGAGGGCAGACTTTGAGGGATAGCACTCAGGGTGGGAACACCAGTATTTCCTTGCACCTGTTTGCTCTTGGTCTGTGTTTCTTGGGCATCATGGTGATGCTCTGGCTAGGAGCAGTGTAGGTGTTCTGTCCCAAGTTTGCTTCATGGTGCTCTCTGGTTTTGGATTCCCCTACATTTTGAGTAAATTCTCATTACTGCTATGTGAGACATCGGACCTGGTGACAAGTCTGTCCTCCCAGTTGGCTTTGAGGTAACTGACACTGGCAGCCTTTAGGGGGATGAACCTTTTTGTTCCATGTTGACTGGAGCTCCCTGTTCTTTGGACAAACTCTGGCCACAGGCCCTGGCCTCTGGGTGGCAGCTACAGAGGCAGAGGCTGATGCACTAGATGCACCAGTGGGCCTTGCAGCCTGTGTCTGGGAGCTGGCATGGACACCCTTGTTGGGATTTCTGTTTGTCAACCACAAGAGCTGAGAGGTTTGGGCTGCCCAAGGTTGTGGGGCCTGATGTCAAGGATGGGAATGGTACTGCTCCTAGACCTGGAACTCCCAGATATCCAAACTGCTGACAGCTGGCAAAGATGGGGGCTCTGAGCTTCTTCCCATCAGGAACTCCAGGGATTGGTGGGATGGTGGCTCTAAGGATGTGAGGTGGCTTCCCATGTGGAGTGTGTTGTTGTACCCTTAGAGCTGGCCAGCTGGAGCTATATACAGGTGAAGCCTTGAGAATACTGTTGGGCTTTGGGCCCTGGTGAGTGGGAAGGAAGCTCCTACCCAAGCTAGATGGAGGCCCCAGTTGGGGGGACTGTGAAGGCATAGTGGTGTTCAAGGGGGTGACCCCAAAGGGGACCACTGGCTGTGGAGCCAAGCCTGCCAATATGCTGGGAGAAGGCCTGGGAGGAAGGGCCAAAGAAGCAATTGGCAGGCTGGGAAAGAAGGGGAGGCTAAGGTTGGAGGTGGGATGGTGTCTGTGGGAGGAGAGAGCACAGCCCACCCACCTTGGTGTGGAGGCTTCCATGGTGGCAGTGCTGGTGTGGTGGGGAAAGGTCTGGCTGAGGCCCAGTGATGCCAGAGGTCTTGCCCCTCGCCATGTAGAGGGGCCCATGCATGGGCTTGTGGGGACATGGTTACAGCTGTCCCAGATGGTCTAGAACTCACCCATCAGAAGGCAGTTGATGTATATAGAACTTTCTCCTTCTCCCAGTCTAGGTTCTCAGCAGTGACTGGACAAGCCAGTTCTAGAGTTGGTGGCAGCCTCAGAAATTTCCCTCGGTGGCGTGGCAGCAGAGGAAAATTTGTATCCGTGGCTTACCAGTGTCTGCTGTGGATGAGCACTTCTTCCTCGGTAATGGATGTCCTGCCCTGCCTTCCGCCACCTTCTTACACTGGACCTTCTGAGATGAGATTCAAACCCAGAAAGTCTTACCTAAAAGCACTTCTCATTGTTATAGTATATCTTGCCTTTCTGAAAAGAATCCAAATTTTTAAATATCAATGAACTAAACTAAAATCTTATACATATAAGTCACCAGTTCCACGTCACAATTTAAAAAAAAAACAACCTCAATTCCATGGTTTCTTATTGTGATTTAAAACAACAGTCAAAACTACAACCACTGTTACTTTTCAAATGATAGTCACTGATGGGAGACTGAAACTCAAAAACTGAATTCTCCATATGAAAATCATTTCATATTAAAAACATTTTCTGGGGCTTGGGTTGTGGCTCAGTAGTAGAGCACTTGCCTAGTATATGTGAGGCACTGTTTCGATCCTATAATAAACATATAATAATTTTTTTAAAAAATCCACTTTTAAAAAATGTTTTCTTTTGCAACTAAATTATTGTTAAAATATGCATAAAGGTAATCTTTATATCTGATAACAGATGTCGAATCGCCAAACTAGGCCTAACAGAACTGATATGTATTGCCCCGATTTTCCAGTACATTAAGCACAAATTTGTGAAGAATACACTATCTCCATGGTTTTGTCTTTCCAGAACTTGCTGTGTAGAGTGTAGGGAAATAACAATGCAAGCTTTTCTTCTATACAAAATAATACCAGAATCCAATACAAGGAATGTGATAGAAAAGATGGATTGGAGAGGGAGCAAGAAGAAAATCCAAATTATTAGATATCTGCCCAGCAGGTGCCTGTAAGTCCTGAACATGCTATAGCCTCTTTCAGAGGCATGTGGCCTGAGAGGTCTATGACTCCCCTGATTTTTGATGCTGCATTGGTGTTCCATGGAATGTGAAATGCCCTAAGAATATCTATAGAAAAAAAAATTAACATACCTTCCACTACTTCTTGGACAGCAGTTTCATGACCACCAGATTCCCATTTTAGGCTCTATTATGAGCAAAAACCCCATTGATAAAAATGTCTTGATCACTGTCCTAGGTTGGAGAGAGATATAAAGGCACAGTCTGCTCACCAGGGCTTGGCACCAAAAGCACTTCCTTGGTTGAAGAATGGTAGATTCCATAACCTTTCCACTGACTTAACAAAACACCAGTCCACAGCCACATACACATACTTAAAAGGAATTCAGTCTCTTTCATTCTTCCAGACACTTATACTAATTGTGCCTTTTCAGAGGATAAGAAGCCAAATGCAATTTTTTCTTATGGAAGGTGAAAGAAAGCACATGGGTCTAGAAAGTCACCACACCAATTTTTTTAATGAGATGTTCAAAACAGATAAGATTCCACACTAAAAGGACAAAAGGTGATTACAATGAAATTCTGTAATTAGCTAAAGTTGACATTTCAAAATCATCCAAAATTGGAGTATTTTAGTTGCTCTGCATTTTTATAATTTCCAATTACAAAACCATCAGATATCTCTTCAAACAGATTTTCTGTTCCATTTTCAATTTAGCTAGGGGTTGGCAGCTGTGGCCTGTGATCTGCCAAACCTGACCTCACCCTACTCCCTGAGCAACAGCTACCATGTTAGTGACAAATAATTATTGTAACTGACCTCATGCTGAGCTTTGCCAGAAATAAAGAGACACTAGGGAATACAGTGAACAACTCAAATGAAACCCATCACCAACCTGTTGCCTTCTGCACTTTACAGAGTGACATGATCTGGTGGTCCTCCCTGAGTGAAGAAAGCTCTTTGGAAATCACCCTAATCTATTCTCACGTGTCAAAACATATGCAACGAAATGCCTCTTTCATCAGCAGCTTATAAGAGATTATAAGCTCAGAGATTTAAATACATCAAAAATCAGGGGAGTCATAGACCTCTCAGGCCACATGCCTCTGAAAGAGGCTATAGCATGTTCAGGACTTACAGGCACCTGCTGGGCAGATATCTAATGGCAGCTCAGAGATTTAAATACGAGAATGATGGTAGTCTCAACTTCTTATCCCAAGAAACCAAGGAAAGAGGAGCTGAGTTGAACGCCAGACAACACACAAACCTCCAGCTATTCCACACTACTTGATTCTTCCTTAATTCATTCAGAAGCTTGTATCTATTGCCAAATCTCTTATTATAAAAATCCTAAACGTGGGATATGTTCAATATTAAAGTTTGAATAATCTCTCTTAACAAGCTCTTAAGGTAAAAAATTTCAGCTTTTTTATTTTGATGCCAGAAGACTTGTCCTATCCCTCAGAAAGAATTAAAAAATGAAAAATAGATAAGCATCCACAGAGGAAATACAAAGGGATCTGGAGTAATCTAAATACTAAGGAAATAGGGTGGACAATCTAAGTATGCCATGATGGCTAGAGCATCCTCCATTGATGGAAGAGCTGTGGACCAGAAAAAAATTCCACAGCTGTATAAAGGGTGCCTCCCACAACAGACACAGAAAAAAATTCAGAATTTCTTGGATGAATTTAATTTAAAATAGACACTGTGTTTTAATTTTTTAAAATTTCATTCTGTTTCATTTTTCCCCTTTATCTTATCTGCAAATAGAATAAAAACACATCTCAATAGTATCATGTTTTGTTTCAAAGTCACCTGACTTTATTTACACTTTTATTGAGTACCCCAAGAGACTATCATGGAAACATAAGTGACTCATCCCATGTATTTTGCATTTGTCAAAAAAAAAAAAGGAAAACTGATTTTCTCTAGCAATGGAAATTGCAATAAGCCTAAGTTAAGCTCCCTCAAAACAAAAAGTATATGATAATTGAAAATCAATTCACTGTTCTTAAACTACTATGTAGATACTTTGGCACAGAAAAACTATCTATTTAACATTGGATAATTTCATAGCCATCTGGAGTAAGAATAAACCTAAATAATTTAATAAAAATCTCTTTTTATTTATTTCCTAAAAACCTTGAAGTTTTAAGTTGAAATGAATAGATATATTTAATCCACCTCTTCATTTTACAAATAAGAAATGTGGTCCCCTCGATTAATCAAGCCCAAGCCCACTGGTGATAGCCCCTGTATTTGGTGGTGGCTAAAGGGTAGGTATTTCTAAGGGGTATAGGTAGAGCTTAGACACATGAGATAAGATACCCCTATATGTGCCTGCAAGAACCTTCAATGACTATAAGGGAGCAATGAGGACACAGGAAGCCAGGCTTGGGAAGGGAAGAGGGGCAGGAGAGGTGAACCTCCTTTGCATTTCAGCATGGAAGTTCAAGACATCTGAAAATACTACATTTGAACAAAACATAGGTCCGCTGAGGTAAATCTGGCAAGAAATACACTTTGTCATGGAATATATTTTACTGAATCCTTTGTTATTTTGATTTATAAACTTCCAATATTTGATATAAGGTATACCTGCCTCCTTTTTATACTTTTGTTCTACACCCCACATCTGCTAGGTAGTAACCTAATGAACTTAACTTAGGGAAATTCAAGACAGTGTGCTCAGGCAGAAGAGAAAACTGCTATAGTTCCCCTTATCACTCCTACCAATGAGCACAAAAATCAGCGTGCAAAGATGAGGTTTGAAATCTGCTCAGTTCACAGGTGCCTCTTGGGATAAACTCCTTACTGCATTGAATGTGATTCTCATGGTTCAAAATCCATGTTTCCACACATGAGGGCTCCTAATGTAACTAAGTTCCTCCAACAAGTGCACCAATGAAAAAAAAACGTTCTTTATAATGAGAAGACAATACCAGTTATGCAGAACTTATTGAGAGTTGGCTTATCCATCTTCAGCATGGCACTTTCCTAGGAAATGCTTATGGGCAATTTTTATGATTCCTGTTTATGATCTTTATCTTATGATCAAACTCAAGAATGTAATACCCAGGCCCAGATATCTTGCACATTTCCTTATTGGAAAACATTAGAATGAACAACCAGCCCTGCAGCTGATTTATAAAACAAAAAGGGAAAATACACACACACACACACACACACCCTGCACAAAGGGCAGAAACAGATCCCAGTCTCCAGGCTGCTCTAGAAACCTGTCTGCCTCCACATAGGAAAGAGCTCCTTAGATGTGCTCAATGCTGCCACTACATGCTTCCACCCCTAATACACACATGCACACCCATGCACACCCATGCACACACAAAGAGTAAGTTGGCCCATAAGGTCTACAGCCACGCATAATCTTGGGCCAACAACTCAAAAGATCCAAACATGCCTGAAATATGGTGCCAGACTGAGTGATGGAGGGCTGACAAGGGAAGGATTATTGACACACGCCACACAAACACACTATCATAGCCTTATTCATTCACACATACTTGCGCATCACACAATTACAGAGTCACAAAAACAGTTCACACACAAACACATACACCAGATACAGAGGCACATGCATTCTAATATATACATTCTCCAGACACATGTCTTCACATACACATAGCCATGTGTGTGCACTCGATCACAGTCCAGAGGTGGGAATTTTACCTTTAGCCCCCACAACTATATACACTCCCTACAGATACAGGTACTTAGGTTGGCTATGAATCCAGAGGCCAGACTAAGCTCCAGGTGGGCCTAAGGGAGAGTGAAAAGGCAGAGGAGCAGCAGATGTCCCTCTGTCATCCTCCTCTGTAGGGAGTTAGGGGTGAGGAAACCCTGCCTACCAAGGGAGCAGTCCACAAACTCTGACCTGGGACCCTCAGGGAGAGTGACCTCCTGGCTCCTGGAGGTCGCTGGTAGGACTGAGAAGGTGGAGGTGCCAGAAGGAGTCTTTATGTCCCCAAACTGAATCTCTCCCCTTAGCTCAAGGCTAGGACCCTTCTGACAACTCCTTTCAACATCAAGCCCACAACAGTACTGCCAGTCCCCAGGAGCTTCTCTCTCCTTTAAGATCCCTTCACTGAGACCCACACCTATTCCTTCACAAAATGGAGTCCCACCCAGACCCCACCCCCCGCACCTGTTTGATCTTCACGCTGCATCTGCCCTTTCACACAGCTTCAAGACACCAGAGGCATCCCCTTGCCTCTAGCCCCACAACCCCAAACTCGCAAGCCACACCCCCAACCCTGTGGAGATAGATAGATGCCCACAATGATTGAGCCCATCTCTAAGGTGGCGGCTCCAGCCTCCAAGGACCACCTCTAGTGAAGCCACTGCCTCCCCACCCCAGGGGGGCTAAACCCTCCCGAGTAGGTCCCAGCACCTACCTCCTTTTTCAAGGTGTTCTGCAGGCGGCAACTACATGAGCTTTCACTCTCTTGTTCTGGCACCTGTGCTCTTGGAGCATCCTTGCCTCCAGCGGTTCCTGATCTCTGGGGGATGAGGCGACGCTCTGTGCTCCTACACTCCCACTCCCAAAGAGGCTACCAGGGATCCTGTGCTCCAGCAGCTGAGATGGCGGTGGCGGCTCCGTGCTCTTGTGGCTGCACTGGCTCCAAAGGTTCCTGTGCTCTGGCAGCGACAGCATTGGTTGCCATCGGCGGCAGCTGTGTTAGCTGCAACATTTGTGGCCTTGGAGTTTTCGGTGGCATTGCCTCCGCCGGCGGTTCCTGGGGCGTGGGCTTTGGCTCTGGTGGCTCCGGTGCTGTTGGCGTTGGCGGCATCTCCTGCAGCGGCTCCATTGGCTCCTGTTGCGTTGGCATTGGTGGCGGCGAAACTACAGCCGCTGTAGCTCAAGCCGAGGAGACAGAGGCGGTGGCAGAGGCAGCATTGGCTGTAGCTTCAAAGTTAGCGTTGGCAGCTCCAGTGACAGCTAAAGCAGTGGCCCTTAGGACTGCTCCTGCTGCATTGGTGGCGGCGGCACCCCTGTGGCTATTCCTACGCTTCTGACTCATGAAGGCTTCTGTGGTAGTGGTGGCTTGGAAAAGGAAGCACACTATTAGTTAGCTCAGGTGTTCCGCCTTTACTTCCATTTTCGTTTCAGGAGGCGTGGTGGCACTCAGTTCATAATTTTGGGCCAATAGTGTTGCTCCTTTTTCCAAACACTTATTAGCATAACCGTGAACCAATGGCATTGACCCACACACTGGCTGCAAGCTGCCCTGGTGTCTTCCAGGCAGGTCTTTGGCTGAGTGGGCAGAACCTGCTATCAAGAGCTGCTTGGCTGCAGAGGTTTGTCACTTAGGAAGAAAACACTCGCCAGTACAAGCGGAAAAACTCTACTTTCACTACAGGGACGTTTTAGCAAGGTATGTGTACTTCTTCGTATATATTAATACAGATGAGAATACATTCTCTCTCTCTCTCTCTCTCTCTCTCTCTCTCTCTATATATATATATATATATATATATATATATATGTAATTTCACACATTGCTTATTCATAAGTAATTGATTTACAGATTAGATACAGGTGATACATGATGGCACATACTTGTAATCCCAGTTATTTGGAGGCTGAGGAGGGAGGGTTGACAGTTCAAGTTTCCTTTTCATTTTAAATAACTAATAGAAAATCTGTTTCCAGGAGTTAATCTGTTTTACATAAATTGTCAAATTTGGGGATCAAGTATTGTATTGTATTGTAAAGTATTATATCTTTTTACTGTTAATATATATGGAGTTATTCAAGGTGTTTCTTCTTTAATTCCTGATAATTGACAATTTTTGCCCCCATCTTCAAACAGTTTGATTAGGAATTTATCTATCATATGTTTTCTTTTAATATTCAGGTTTGTATTAAATTTTCTGTATTCATTTTCTTTTACCTACTTTATTGATTCCGAGTTTCATATTTGTTATATTGTGCCATAAATTGAAATTTTTCTTTTTTTTTTTATCAATGTGACTGCTGAGGTTAATTTTTTTGAACTATTTTCTTTCTAAAAGAAACATTTAATGCTACATATGTTCCCTGTCAACACTATATAAATGCACTCCATAGATTTTATTACATCTTCAATCTAGTGTAAGTTTTTAAAAATTTTCTTTTCTTTGTATCTTTTATTCATGGATTATTTAGATTTATGCTCTTTGATTGCCAAGTATTAGGGATGTTATACATTATCTGTCCCTTTCTTGTGTGTGTGTGTGTGTGTGTGTGTGTGTGTGTACCTGTTGCCCAGGAATGGACCCAGTGTTTTAAGTATGCAATGTGACTGCTGTACCATTGAGCTATTTACCCCAGTCCCCATTATTATTGAACACATACATATATTATATGATATCAACAATACATTTTGATACATTTTGATGTTTGTTTTATCTGTGGTTTAGGTTAATATTCTTTGTGCATTTGAGAAGTGACCTTTTTATTGGTGATGGGATTTTGTTCTGTAAATGTAAATTAGTTCAAGTTCTCTGATGATATCATAAAGATCATAATCTATGAATTGTTGAATTTCTGTGTTGAACAAGTGCTATTGAAATCTCCAACTTTGTTGTTGGGCTTAAGTATATTGCTTATAAGTCTATCATTTTATGTGTTCAAATACTTTAAAAATTTTGGGGAGAACATGCAAATATAAGATTGTTAAGATTTATGGAATGGTTCTCTTCATCAGGTAATGTGCCTTCTATCTCATATAGTAGTTTTTATTTTGAGGTTCATTTTCTCTTACATTACCAGACTTACTTGAGCTTTCTTTTGGTTAGTGATTTCATAATGCAGATTTTCTTCCCATTGCTCAAAAGATAATAAATGATTTTAATTAAATGTCTACCAGTACAGAAATAATCTTATTGTAGTAGGTTTCATTTTGTCCTACATTATCATGAAAATTATTTTATAGCTTTTAAATTTTGAATTCTGCAAATAAAATATTAACATTTCTGACTATGCTTATTAATACAATGTGGGTTGTCTATAGATATAAACAATTTCAAATTTTGAGCTAATAAAATTTCTCTTATGATGTCCAATCATGCTGACATTAAATTTGCCTTTCTGTATTTTGCTGTTTGACATACATTGAAGCAAATGTGTCAGGAATGAAGAATTTTTAAAAGTTAAGTGTAAATAAAAATGTATGATTTTTATACTTGTGTGTTGATGCTAACAATCTGCTATTTAAGTTGAATATAGTAGTAAAAAGGATAATACTGTATTGGTAAGATAACACAATTTAAAAATAAATCAAAAGGTTATGCAGGTATATTGGGTTGGAAAGTCAAATAAATGAAAGAGGAAAGGTGATAGTCAAGTTTCTCACTGTTGGAGTGAATTTTTTTCTGTCTTTTTAATTTTTCTCTAAATCTTTGAAGATTTCCTTACAACTTTATATGTGTACATATACACACACATATACACTCACACACTCTCTTATATTCATTCATTCAAGAGAAAGGAGAGTTCTAGAACATACTTTATAGAGAATCCAGAGCAAAATATTTACAGAGGAGAAAAGAAACATTAAAAGCAATAAAAAGGTGAAAGCTTTATTTTTGAAAGGAGAGACCAAATATTTTTTAAATATGTTTTTAGTTGTATATGGACCATTAGTTTATTTATTTATTTATATCTGGTGCTGAGAGTTGAACCTAGTACCTCACAGGTGCAAGGCAATCACTCTACCACTGACTCAAAACCCTGGCCCTTAAGAAAATACCAAGACTGGAGGAATTCTTAGGGAGGTGAGCCTTCTGTAGAGTTGCTTTTCACTTAGGGACACATGTTGATTCTGAAGAAAGGTACTTAAAAACAGAGGAAGCACTTTTGCCATCTAAGATTTAAAAAATCACTGCTAAGCTGTAGGCTGAGACCCAAATAGATATAAGCTAAAGAAAGTGGGAAGTCAGAAATTGATAGGCCATTACGGAAGCTATAGTTAAGCTTGTAATCATTTCATCCTTTGAAATTGGAGTGTTCAATTTTCAATTCTTGGAACTCCAAGTCATGTGAACTAGGAAAATCATGTGAACTAGCTGTGTGTGCAATGATTTCTATACTTAGTACTCAAAAAGCTCCTGCATTCTCATGGATGCTCACACAGACATGTACACACACAAAACACAGAACCAAGGTGTGGAAGATATAAAATATTATTGAAAATCAATAGAAAAAGTAAAAAAAGAAGCAAGCCCACAGTTATTGTATTCTAAGACACATTTTAGAGTTTTGTTTAATTTATTTAAAAAGTAAGAAGTACAGTTTGAGAATGACTGCAAACTTAAAATAATAAAAAATCCTAAATGGAAATGCTGCATCTAGCCAAAAGGCAATTAAAACATTTTGTATTTCAGTGGTAAGGATTATTTTAAATTTAAATACCACTGAAGTATAAATTAATGTACATGGGCTGGGGAGTAAGGTTGAGAGATGAAGAAGACAGAATTAAACAGAATAGTACACATTTAATTGGGGTACTAAACCAAAGAGAGCAAAAAAGAAAAAAAAATAACATGTTAAAGACTGAGTAGATGAATAAATGGGGGACAAAATATACACAGTGAGTTATTATTTATCATGTATTTGATAAGCATTAATTTTTATCTGTTTATGGAATAATCTCAACATACTTGATGCTATTCTTTGATCATAAAATTTTATTTAAATTGGGGCTGGGGATGTCACCCAGTGGAGGTGTGCTTACTTAACACGCCTGTTTCCAGGAATTGATCCCTAACACTGAAAACAAAGGAAAAAAGTAACATAGTTTAAAACAAAACAAAATAAAGTATCAGTAATGTTTGAGAGTGATTATGGGCAATACAATAATATCATTGAAAAACCGGGATAAATTTATAAAGTGCCTGCCTTTATGTTTGGCATATGAACAGCATATCCAGTCTTAATACTCTTTATATAGTCTCATTTTATGCCAGTACTTTGACTTTTATCAGCAAATTTATAGAGCCCAAAGAGAAGGTATTGACCACTCCATTCATTAGATATAAAAATATTACATCAATAAGAGAGTACCTCAATTTTATATTTGAGAGTTTTTTGACTAAATCATTATTATTTAAATGAGGTCAATGAAAATCATTGAATTGATCATAGAAATCTTTATTTGCCTCATAAAGAAAAACTCTAAAGAAATACATTATTTAAAACTAAATGTCTGAGTGAAATTCATGAATAATGGTTTCAATATAGAATTCATCTCCTAATTTAACATATCACTTTCCCCCAACTTCCAAATCAATAGGATATTGTGTCACTTAAATACAGTACTTAATTTGTGGTTAGTGCTAATGTTGTGTTGCAGTAAAACTGACACAGAATATTTTCTGCATTTTCCCTACTCCTAGGTTTTTTCCAAACTATTTCATATGCAAACAATGACAAAAAAATGCTAGCATGTTTCCTAAAACTCCATTCTTCAGGCAGAATGGAAAGATAAGTTACTCTGACCATTTTTTTTTCTCTTCCTGTCTACTCTTTCATGAATTGAGTCTGTGTGAAAATAAATCAGAGTGTATGAAATTAACTTGTGCTATTTAATTCTGTCTCCTTCAGGAAATGAAATGAGTTATTAAACCAGAATCAAACTTATCTTATTCCTCTTATTTCTTCCCTTTTAGGAAAACCTTCCTGCAATTCTATTTTTGTATGGATGGGATCTACCACTGAATTTAATCTTCACTATGAGATTAGCATCAAACACTGCTTGAGTGTATTTGACTCATGTTCAATCAGTAACATTTGCAATTCACTATTATTTGTGGAAGACTCCACAAGTTCTAGGTATTTACTGCTGTTGTTTTGAATACACTTAATTACATGAATATCTTCTAATTGTTTTTGCAATGCCCTACAAAATATTTAAGTGTTTTTAAGCCATTTTTTTTCTGAGTAGAGAATCATTTCACCAAATTCAGAATAACAACTGTAAGGTGGTAGAACAAAGAATTGAGAAATGATATAATAGTACTAAAAAAGAGCTTAGAAATCAGTGTAATTCCTTTTTTAAAAAAAAAAAACTAAGATAAGGCTCAAATGAAATGTTCAAAGAACTTTTAAAAAAATTTAATGATTTTCTGTATGATCTTCTTTGGATACAAAATCCTGAATTGTGCTAATCTCTACCCTCTTTAGGTTCTTTCTCTTTCTAGACATATTTTTCATTGGTTTCTAACTTCATTCTTCATTACACCTAACATTTAGGAGTATCTGTTCTATATCATATACTGTTCTAGTCTTTGTGCATACAGAAGTGGGGGGAAATTAAGTTCTCTTTGTCATCTGGGGTTTATATTCTGGTAAGGAAAATGTACCATAACACAATGAATAAATGAGTTGCATAAAAGAGGCAAATGAACCACGGAGTTAACAAAGAAGCCCAATTTCCAGGAAAATCTCCTGACAGCAGTTTCTAAGGCATTGATACATTTCATTTAGTTATCACGTCATAGAATATACCTACCTCTTCAAATTATTCCCCCTGAATAATTAGAAATTTGTGTCCTTTGACCAACAGCTAACTAATCCTCTCACTTGGACTCCCCAGGCCATGGGAACACCATTCCATTGTCTACTTCTGAATTCAGTATTTTAGATATCACATGTAAAAAAGATTGTGAATATGTCTTTCTGTAAATGCCTTGCTTCACATAAGAAATGGCATCCCGATCCATCCATGTTATCACAAATGAAAAGACTTGTATAAAAACAACAACAAAAAAAGTCAAACAGAAATCTATTCTGTAATTCATTCTTCAATTGGTAGATAATTTGGTTTCATCCAAGTTTTGAGTATTTTTGAATTATGCTGCACTGAGCATGGAAATACATATTATCTTTTCAAAATACATGCTCTACGTAGGTAGGTTGATAAATTGATTGATTCATTCCATGGAGTACTGCTGGATCATATATGATCATATGGCTTCTTTATTTTTAATTTTACAAGAAGTCTAGACAGTGTTTTTCATATGGTGTACTTATATTCCTATTGATAGCATATAAGAGTTCACTTTTTTGATTTTCTCTCTGAAAATAGTTACCTTTTATCTTTTTTAATAACAGCCTTTTTAATGAGGTAAGGAGATATCTTGTAGTTTTGATTTCCATTTCTTTTAGATTAGGTATATTGATTTTTTTCAGAGAAAATCTTATCATTTTTATGTTTTCTTTGGAGAAGCATCTGTTCAAATTCTTTGCCCTATTTTAAATAATTTGTTATATGAAATCAAATTATTAGATTTTCTTATATACTTTATATATTAGAATCTTATCAGATGTATATTCTTCAAATAGTCTTTTCTATCCTATAGGGTTTCTCTTTAATCTTGTCAGTGGTTTTATTTCCAGAGCAGAAGCTTTTTAGTTTGATGTAATCTCATTTGTCTACTTTTACGTTTGCTTCTGTGTAAATATCTTAGTGATTTCAGTGTCCTGAAGTGCTTCCCCTACATTTTCTTCTACTAGTTTTATAGTTCTAGGGCTTGCCATAAAGTTATTGACAAAACCAACATAATGAAAATTTTCTACTATGTTTCCTTTTAGTAGTTTCATATATTTTATTTAAAATTCTAAGAAATTGTGAAATCTTTTGGTATATTGTGATAGACAGGCCTAAATCCATTCTTCTCCATGTGGCTATCTAATTGTCCTAACATCATTTATTGAAGAGACTGTTCTTTCCCCATTGTGTTTTTGGTACTTTTACTGAAAATCAATGACAAGAAATAACTGGATGTTTTTTCTGGGTTTTCTGTTCCATTTGTGTTTGTATCTGCTTTTATGCCAGTACCATGATGTTCTGGTTACTATATCACTGCAGTTCATTTTGAAGTCAGGTAGTATGATGCCTACAGCTTTGTTATTTTTGTTCAAGACTGTTTGGGCTACTTGTGATCTTTTCTTGTTTCATATACATTTTAAGATTAAATTTTTTGTTTTTCTAAAAATTGTCATTTGACTTTTGGCAGAAATTGCATTGATTCTTTAGAGCACTTTGGGAAGTATAGATCTTTAAGTATTACCAGTTCTTCTAATTCATGACCACAGGATGTTTTCCTTCTTTTATCTGCTTATAATTACTTTCTCTAACATATTTTACACTTTTCAGTGCACAGGCATTTCACCACCTTGGTTAATGTTTTTTTAGTATTTGTTTTTTGATGTAGTTGGACATAATACTTTTATTTTATTCATTTATTTTTTTATGTGGTGCTGAGGATGGAACCCAAGGCCTCACATGGGCTAGGTGAGTGCTCTATCACTGATCCACAACCCCAGCCCCCACCTTGGTTAATTTTATTGCTAATTACTATTAATATTTTTTTGGTATTATTCTAAGTGGGGTTGTTTTCTTGATTTTTTTCTGATATTTTTTAGGGTATAGAAATGCTAGTGATTTTCTATATCCTAAAACTTTACTGAGTTCATTTGATATTACCATCAGTTTTGTTGGTAAAATTTTGTGTTTTGTCTATATAAGATTATATTGTCTGCCAAGGTACTGTTTGTCTTCTTCCTTCCTTTTTGATGTGGGTCTCCTTTATTTTTTTCTCTTGGATGGTTACTTGACTCACATTTTTTGTAATTGAAGACAAGTGGTAAGAATGGGTATATTTTATCTTTTCCTAATTAGAAAAAATCCACCCCCCACTTAGAATTTGATGTTTGCTATGGATTTGTCATATATGGCTTTTATTGTGTGGAGATACTTTACTTTTACACTTACCGTATCAAGTTTTCTAAACAAATGATGTTGAATTTTATTTAATGCTTTTTCCTTTTTCTGTATTTATCAAGATGTGATTGTACAACTTTGTCATTCATTCTGTTAGTGTGATATATCACATCTGTTGATATACATATGTTGACCCATTCTTGTATCCCTGGGGAAAATCGCACTTGATCAGGGAGAATGATTCCATTAATATGTTAAATTTGGTTTGCTAATATCTTGTTAAATTTTTTATCTATGTGGGAGGAATATTAAACTTTAATTGTTATATGTATTTTTTAGTTGTAGATGGACACAATATCTTTCATTTTTATGTAGTGCTGAGGATTAAACCCAGTGTCTCACATGTACCAGGTGAGCACCCTACAACTGAACCACAACCCCAGAATCTGAACTTTAATTTTTATTTCTTTTTTTGTCATAGTCTTTAGCATTATTGTAATAATGGCTTCATCAAATGAGTTTTGAAATATTTCCTTTTCTTCAGTTATAGAACGAGTTTGCAATCATTAGAATTATTTCTTCCTAGAGTGTTTAGTAGAGGTGAGCAATGGCTCTAATACCTTGGGCTTTCTTTGGAAAAATATTTATGACTGAATCAACTTCCTCACCAAGACTCTTGCTTTTATAACACTAGTTTCAATATCATTTACACAGAAAAGATACTCAGTATAAATTCCATTTTCTTAAATTGATTAGTGCTGTTTTGTGTTCTAACATATAATCTATAGTTCAGAATGTACTAGGGGCACTTGAAATGAATGCATATTCCACTGCTGTTAAATTAACTGTTCTATTCTAATGTTTACTTTATGTCCAACAGTTTCTTATGTGTTTCTCTCTGAGTGATCTGTCCTTCATAGAAAGTGGTAGATCAAAGTCCTATACTGTTACTGCATTGCAGCCTATCATCTTTCAAAACTGTTAATATCTGTTTTAAATGTTTAGATGCAATAATGTTGGGTGCCTATGTATTTACAAGTGTTATATCCTTTCAATGAATTAACCCATTTATAATTATATAATGACATTTTTGTCTTATTTTGCAATTGTTTTAAATTTAAGTTGTATTTTACCTGATATAAGTACAAGATACTCCTGCTCTCTCTTGATTTCAATTGGCAGGCAACATTTGATTATATCCCTTCCTTTACAGGTTATATGTGTCTTTACATGTAAAACAAGTCTCTTGTATGCAGCATAAATTTTTGTATTTTAACTACTCATTCAGGTATACTGTGCCTTTGATTTTGGAGAACTTTATTTACCTTTAAGTTAATTAAGTTATATTTAGTACTCCCATTTTTGTTCACTTTTTCCTGGTTGCTTTATATATCCTTTGCTTCTTTCATCCTGTCTTCCTTTGTAATTAAGTGAATTTTCTCTGATGGTATGCTTTCATTCCTTTTTTCTTTACCTTTTTGTAACTATTATGGTTACCATGTGGTAACTTTACTTTGTGGTTACCATGATAATACATAACACCTTTTTATTTTCAAGGCCAAATACTGAATTCAGGGCCGTGTGAATGCTAGGCAAGTGTTCTTCCCCTGAGCTAAATTCCCAACCCTTGCATAACACATCTTAAACAGCTATTTCTAAGCTCATTACAAATTATCTTTGATCACATGTATAACTCTTTAATTGGATTCCAGTACCACCTCTCAGATATTAAATAGTCAGTGTCACAATGTACATAGTTTGTTGAATCTGTGAACAAATTATTGGGGCTATTGCTATTTTTAAGGATTTTATTTTCTAACATTCATGCTAAAGGTATACATAATTTGCAGAACATTATTACAGTGCTAGAATATTCTGAATTTGACCATATCCTTCTTTTTACTGATGAATTTTTACCTTTATATGTTTTTGTTTTACTCATTAATGTTCTTTTCTTTTTCCTGAACAACTCTCTTCAGAATTTTATGAAATACAGGTTTGACAGTTATGAACTTCCTCTGTTTCGCTTGTCTCGGACAGTCTATATTTTTCTATTTCTGAAGAACATCTTTATTTAGCCCTCTATTCTTGCTTGGGACATTTTTTCCCTTCAGCTCTTTCAATTCGTCTTCTTATTCTCTCCTGGCCTGTGAGGTCTCTGCTGAGAAGTCTTATAATCCCTTGTGTGTTATTTGCTTTTTTTCTCTTGATTTCAGCATTCTCCCTTTGTGCTTGACTTTTTACAGTTTCCTTAAGATGTCTTGGTGTCTTATTTGAATTAAATGTGATTGGCAACTTTGACCTTCCTATACCTGGATATTTTATCCATATTCAGAAAATTACTCTTACACTATTTTTTTAAATAAGTATTCTGTGTTTTCTTTCTTTTCTGCTTCACAAACTTCTCTAACTTAAATATTCACTTTTAATTCTTTCCAATAGGTTCTATAATCTTTATTCTTTTCTTTTTACCCATATTTCTTTATCTCTCTATAGATTTTTAAATAACCTATATTTGAGTTCCCAAATTCTTTTTACTTTATCAATTCTCCTATTGCTTTTTCTATTGTATTTTTCATTGAATTCATTATACTCATTTCCAAACTTCATTTTATTTAGTTTTTTAAAAATTGGAATTTTTATGTTAAAATTCCATTTTAATCATTTATCATTGTTATTGTTTTCCAGTAATTTCCGTAAATTCACTTAATTTCTTTAAAATGTTTGTTTTTAATTCTTTGTTAGGTTGCATATCTCTATTTCTTTTGAGTAAACTACATTGAGACTTTTGTGTTTTTAGTGATATAGTTCTTAAATTTTTCATGTTTCTTATTCCGTTAATAGAATTTCTGTGCATTTGAAGGAGAAACCCATTTCAATCTTCTCAGATTTACATTGCCTGAAAAAGATCTGTACACGTGCAGAAGATCTGTCAGGATTTTATCTTGTGTCGTGGTAGTTGGTTGAAATGCCTTGTTGCTGGAGTCCTTCAACAGTGTTGGCTGGTCATTTAGTTAGCAAAGAGCAGGCCTAGAATGTAGGTCCAGGGGGTGAACTTGTTGACTGGATCTCCATAGGTTCTGAAGTCCAGGTCCATGAGGATGGACTCAGAGCCTAGGTTAATAGAAGTTGGTCTAGAAATTCATGTTTCAGTCTGAAGCCTGGATCCGTAGAAGTTGACTTAGACCTCAGTTTGCCCAGAGCCTTATACCACTATGACAAGACTTGAGCCAGAATTATTGGAGTGTACCAGGAGCCTGGATCTATAGGTATATTGTATGGCCTCAGTGTATGTAGTTCAGCCTGACATTGAGGACAACCAGGTCAGTCTAGACCTTGGGTACACTGAAGCACAGTTCCCTGGTGCCATGGGAACTACCCAGACAGGAGCCATGGGTTTGATCTGTGCTGGATATATTTGGATCCTGTGTCTACAAGGACTAACATGGAGGACAGAGAGGAAAAATTACTTATGTTTCTTTCAAGGACAAAAATGTTTCTTTGCTTGAGAAATGACTATATGTAGGTATATACTCTCTTTATCCTAATAATCCTGTTATCAACATTGTACCATATACCTTTATTTAAACAGAATGCACAAGGAAGTTGCTTTGTTTATCAGAAAATACACAGAACAAATAAAATTTTCTTCTGTTGAAGTCTAAATCTCTTGTGAGCAACTTTATTGTGGCATTTCTTTGTTTGGGTGAATCACTGAAAGCACAAAAACATATGCCTGAATCGTAGAGGTTTTCCACTGCATTTTGTTGCTGTGATAAAAACGGGTGCGCAGGATTGAGCGAATTTATAGGCCAGTTCAATGTGCTAACCTGTCATTTGCTGAAAACTTTCTGTAGTACCTTCACTTTTGGGTATTGTACTGCCCTCTCCTAACTGATAATTTATCACTAATGGATGTTTCAAAAAACAAAATGATTGAGACTCTGAGGGATACTATCATTTCTACTTTCCCCTAGAAGATAATTTCAAATTTTATTATATGAAATGTGAAGTTGATATATGGTGATTAATTCAGATGCAGATAGATGTAAGATTGCTGAAATGATATGTCAATATGGGAGTAATTTTGTCATTTAAATGGACTTTGTAATGAAATAATTTTACCATTTTTTGCATCATTAGTCAAATTTTCTGATTCACTGGTGTGAAAATCCAGTGTCATTAGTACTAATCTGAACTCTCTTCCTCCATGTTTTTATCTTACAGTGGCTGCTAACTTGCAGAAGATCATAGATGATCCCAAAGCTTTAAAAACATTGACATTTAATTTGGTAAGTGGGAAACTATAGAAAAAGGGTAATATTTTGCCATATTGATGACATCAACAATTAAGAATATAGTTTAATAACCCCTTCTGTAATTTTGATGTTGTTTTGGGATCGATGTTTGCTTTCATCATTACTTTTCTTAAGTATATTGGAACATTGTCTGATCATGAGTAGACATTTCCTATGTCATGAATATCCTCATTCTTCCAAAAACACATCTTTGACTAAATTGTGGACATTTAGGAATTGTCAAGCCTGTATGTTCATTTGGCTTTTAGTTTGTATGGCAACTTGACATATATATAAAATTAAAGTCATTTCAAAGCAACACTATTACTAAAGCTTTCACGAGGTGAAAGGCAGGCGATTCTAACTTTAAAAACTAGAGGCTGATGGTTGTGGAAATGGGTTAGGTAATTGGAAATGATTGAAGAACAGCTCTCCAAAGGCTACTGAACAAAAACATCACCCTTTATACTCACTTTTCAAATCACAATACAGGTTTTTTTTAGAGAGCAGATATTCCAATAGTTTTTATGTACTCGTGGATTTTAAATTGAAAGTCTGGATGGCTGCAGAGCTACAGAATCCTAGGGTAATTGTGAGGAGAAGAGATGATGGTCATGGCTGGAAATAGAGAAGACCAGATATTCAAAATTGACTCCTGAAAGTTTTAGCAAACAGTACTTTAAGGCGGAATAACTGGCTCATTTTAAAATTATGAATTAATCTTGTAAAGAGCCAATCAGAATGCCACAAACAATTTAGGATTTGGATTACTAGCATTTTGCTGTACACAATGTATATTAGGTAAGCTGTCTTTTTTGTCTCTTGTGAAAATTAAGTGGAAAATGTGTGTGGCCAAAAATGCTAAATGACCAGTTATAGTAAATGTGAGCCTAGTGCTAATTAACTTTCTGGCTCTTGCTTCTCATTTAATTTCAGATAACTAGACTGTGTGATAAGAGAAAAAAACAATTTTCACTGAAAGAGTGAATCTGAATACATTATTTTTCTTTTGTTAATAAGAGAACATTTTCTTCAAGACAGAGTGCTAGGTTAACAGTTTGCCAAATCCATGGTTGGGAACTATATTCTCACTTCTACTGTGTTTCTAATTTACCTGTGATATAAATGTTCCTATATTAATTTATTATACCATTTCCAGAACACTTCTCTGATTTTGGATATGGGTTAAAATAAGCATTTGAAGTTTTCACACTGGCTACTGTACTGTCTGTATGTAAACAAGAAGAATAATGTAACACTCTCCCTCATCTCCTTCTCCTATCAATTCATAAGTTTACTACAGTCTATTGTGATGATGATTCTCCTCAACTTCTCCATTTCCAGAACCTTAGCAGAACACTGTAATCTGCAGAAATTGGTCCCTCTGCTGACACTTGGCCAGTACCCAGCACTGTGTATGTACCCTCTGTGGCTGTAATCAGAGTAATCCTTCTGCAGTTCTAAAAGGTCCCAAAGATGTTTATAGCTCTCCTTTCACAAACTCACACCCTTAAACATACCTCAAAGCCCTCCCTGATCAGACCTACCTTTAGATCCCTGTGCACTTTGTCTCTGATCGAGGGTCCCTTTATGCCTTGGGAACCCAAGGCTCAGTGTGTTAAACGCGGCCAGGACCACAACCTGGAAGCTGCAGATTCAACTCCAGTCTAGCTTCACAGCCCTTATTGATCTCCCCTGAGGCAGGCCCCCTGTCTCATGGTTACAGTGCCTAGTGTATGTCCATGAGAATACTTGCTTCACATGAGAATACTTGGTTCAAGTAAGATAAAAAATGAGTTGTCTAAGATGAGAACTATATCTGAGATAGCAGGGTTATGATTTGCTATTTTACGTATCTGTTAAAATTTGTCCATCTGGGCCAGCAAGACCCCCAGATGATAAAGTATCAGCTTTTGTAAAATAAAATATCAGCGTATGTAAAATAAAATGCATAGTTAAAACAGCTGTATTTATTTGGATTTTTAAATTTTTTTTTATTAGTTTTGATGAACCTTTGTTTTATTTACCTATTTATATGTGGTGCTGAGAATTGAACCCAGTGCCTCATAAATGCTAGGCAAGCTACCACTGAGCCACAACCCCAGCCCTCATTTGGCTTTTTTTTTTGGTAAAAATTATAACACTAAATTCATACAAATACATATTTATATGTATATGTATATACATACACACACACTCACACACGCACACACATACACACACACTGTCACCACACTGAAAAAATAAAACAAATTAATAGTGCTAAGGTAAATTGCATCCCATGGATTACATATGTTTTAAATTTTATACTACATTAGCCATAAAAATACATCTATTTAGTATTTAAATTATTTTTAATGCATAATTTAAAACAACAAAGGAAAAGCAGACAAATAAAATTGTCAGCTTTTGTTTTAAAAATTTGCTTAGCTGTCACTTTCTGAACTTTTCTGTACCAGGTGTTTCAAATCATGTTAGATTCAAATATTACAGTTGTGTGTTTCATTGTTTCAAATAACTTTCCTCTGAGTTACACCATTCACAATTCCAGAATACATTCTATAAATTTGATTTTGCCCTTAATAATTTACTGTCCTGGAAGTTGTATCAAAATAAGTTATAGAAGCCAATTGACATTTATACTATCAAATATGCCTCATATATGAAATAAATATGATGGATTTATGATTCTTAGAAAACATACAATTTTGTTAAAAGTTAAAATTTAGTATCCAGGATTTTATGCCAATACTAAAACCTGTGCTCAAAAGCTCATGTAACAAACCATGTCAGAATGAAATATTTGCCTGAATATTTTCATAACTTCTTTATGAAAATGTAAACTGTACATTTTCTAAAATAGTGAGACAGGCAAATTTTGTTTCCCCTAGTATCCTTCATATTTTTAAATATATGTATTCAAAGACTTTTAATGAATTTTCAATACTATATTTTCATGTAAAGTGAAAATGAGGAACATACTCAGACTTAATTTAAATGAATAAATTAATGAAATATGAACAATTGCTGGAATTTGTAATAATTCTTGTGAAACGCATGTGTTCTAGGTGTACCTAGATGATAACACATTTATATTTCTATATCTTCTGTACCTTGGATGCCCTGGCATTTCCTTGTGATTAAGTCTATATACTATGAAAAACAAAAACAAAAAAAATACCAAGTTAACTTTTACTCTTTGAATGCTTTCTCAGGTTTTAAATAAGAAAGTGCATATTAGTCCAAGTTCATTTTTAACATCTATCCTTCCATATTCGGTGTTTATTATACACACAGTAATTTTGCTTTTGCTACCCTTCTGTGTCTCAAACATATCAAAACCTAAGGAAGTGTTCTTGTGTGAGATATTTCAGACTTGAATACATCTAGACTTAAGTTTAAATAATTCCTCAGTTACCTCAAAATAACACTATATAATGTACAACCAGAAGAAAGATAAGTTATACTCCATCTATGTATGATATATCAAAATATGTCCTACTATCATGTATAACTAATTAGAACAAATAAAAAATACCCTAAAATCAGTATTCTATAAAGAGACCAGAGATTTTTTTGATAATATATTTAGACAAGGTAGATCCAGAGCAGCAAACAACCAGCTAGCATATCCAGCATGTTGTAAGGTACTTTACAAATTCTGTGGAGAGAAAAATGACCAAGAATCCATGAAGAAGTCTTCTTGGTCTTCTTGTGTATGAATCAATGTTCCTGGTACTTTCTGAACTTGATTTTCTCATCTGAAATAGGAAAACCTAGTAAATGAGATCTAATGTTAATATTTTCAGTATTTCTCTAACTTTAGTGTTTGTAAGTTCTTTTCTAAATAGAAATAGAAATCAAGGTTTTATAGGTAATCATTTCTTATGAAACTTGCATAGGCTTCATTGATTGTCTTTATCATTTTTTGACACATGATCCATATTTATTTATAATACAGTTTTATTGATGCATAATTGACATATAAAATGCACATTTTTATGCATGTCCATCACTCTGAAAGTGTCCTCATGCCCTTTGTTTGTGGCAAACACTCAACATGAAATACATCCTCATAACAAAGTTCTTTAGTATGAATAGTAGTATGCCATGCAACAGATCTTTAGAAGTTACTCATCTAGCACACACTTTGTATACACTGAAGACAATTCATTATTCCCCTTTATCAGGCCTTGGCCACCATCTTCCTCATTTCTGCATTTATAAGTTCAACAATTTTAGGTACTTCATGTAAATTCAATTTGCACTTCTGTAAGTGGCTTATTTCGCCTTGTATAGTATTCTGCAAGTTTATCCATGTGGTTGCAAGTGATTAAATTTCCATTTTCATAGACTGAATGATATTACTGAATGCATGTAAAAGGTGTGTGTGTGTGTGTGTGTGTGTGTGTGTGTGTGTTATGCTTTTTGAATCCATTCATCAGTTTTTATGTATAATGCCTCAGTCAACATGGGAGTGCACATATCTCTCCATACCCTGATTTTGATTATTTGGGATGTTCTACATAACCCATAAGGGAGATTACTAGTTCTTATGGTAGTTTCAGTTTTCATTTTTTGAGAAAAATCCATACTGTTTTCCATAGTGTATCTGCCATTTTTCATTCTTACCAACACTTACCAAAAAGTATTTCTGTTTGTCCTCTTCCTTCCAACATTTGTTAACTTCTTTTTTCATTTGCAGTGCAGTGAAACCCTAATGGGCATGAGGTAAACTCTTACTGGGGTTTTGATATGCATTTTACTTTTGATAATAAGTGAATTTCAACAGACTGAAAACAATGACCAAACATGAACATAATAGCAGAAAATACTAGCAGAAAAGTCATAATAATATGGATTTCATTTTGGTATAATAAAATACTAATAAATACTAAATATCAAACTTTATCATGGTAGATAAAAACAAGTTAGAAGTACAAATAAAAAAATCCCCAAATCCAGTGTGGGTTTTACACTTACATTACTGCTCAAAAATATAAAGAAGTTAATATTCTATTAGTGATTTCTAATTGGAATATGTTTGCATTTTTTTTAGTATTACATGCCATTTCAGAAGAATTTGCAACCATTTTTGCATACTGATAACCTAAGTTGAAATTATGACAAAAAACTAAAAATGTTCTAAAATCTGTACTATAATTTCCAGGGCTCATATTTCAGTCACTCTATGGTGACACATGGGCACTGGCAATGGAATACTCAACCTAATGATTAGCAGTACCTTTGAAAAGTGTTTTATATGAAATGCTTATACACTTTTTAAAGTATTTTTAAATTGTAGATGGATACACAATACCTTTATTTTATTTATCTACTATTTTTAGTGTGATGCTGAGGATAGAAGGCACTGCCTCCCCTGTGCCAGATGAATACATTACCACTGAGCCACAACTCCATCCTCTACTTATGCACCTTTGTTACAGTTATACCCTTTGGAGAATAGTCAAAAAAATTGAATTAAAAATTTTATTTTAAATTTACCTAGTACTCCTGGATAAGTCTGGTAAAAAGAAAAACCTTTTTTCATAAAAATTGTCATTAAAGTTATTTAGCAAGGTAAATAACAGCAAAATAATTCCAAAGCATAGATTTTTTGCTTGCATTAATTTATGTACAAAATATAGCAGTCTAAACAAAAATATCAAAAAATTAACTTGATAAAAAATTTGCTAGTGTTTCAGTCTGAACTTATACTAAAATTTCCTGTACTGATACAATCAAACTGTTAACTCACTTTTTAGAGAAACCTGGAATTTTGATTTTCTGTTACTTGAAAAATAAGGTCATAGAAAACTTAGTAATCTTTCTGAAAATATTTAAGATAAATCATGGTGGATTAAGTGTTTACTAGTCTGTTTGGTTGGTTTTGATTTTTCATAACAAATGCATTTTCATCCCTTATTAATTACAAAGAGAGAAGAAAACACAAAATACAAAAATGAAAAAGCATATACAAACAATTGTGCACTCATTTCAAATATCAATGATTCACATATTATAAGGAAACATTTTAATTTTTATTGAAATATAACTTTTGAATTCTTAAAGGAGGCTTACATCATTCATTTTCAACAAATAACTACTTAGATGCTGTATTACATGGTTACAATTAACCCAGTAAAGTTTTAGGCAACTCCAAGAAGCCTCTGCTCTGGGTATCAGTTTAAGGCAAGAAATGGCAAATACTCCCATCCTGCAGATTCCAAGATAAACAAATGTTCTTTCCTCAGAGAAGCCATGGCTATCTTAATTCCTGCTTTTTCCTCTGAATTATTAGCTCTGTCTGTTCAGAGACCATAGTACTATTTTATGTGAAGTAATCAGCATAGTAACTTGCACTTAGTACCTAATGAGTATACAAACAGAGAGATGAAAAATTGTGGTATATATGTGTATAAAAATTGTAATGCAAATAAATATAATATATAATAAAAATATATAATATATTATATATATAATATATATGAAAAAAGAACATGTTGGACAATTATTTTTTATAATATGCTAAGAGTTGCAACTGAGAATACCAAGATTAAAGGAACAAGATTTATTTTTATTTTATGAAGGGAAACAATATATAAGTAAATAAATTTCAAGAGTGAGGAGAAAAGAACCTTACATTTTTGAAGAATGTTAAATAATTACCACAATTTTTGTGCTAAAATTGGCAAAGTTGGTGGAGAAATATGACCAGTCACTTAAACAATAAGGAAAAACAAATCATAAGGCCAATTGTGAAGATTATGTTTAAAATTAATTATATTATCTTTAGAACTCTTATTTGAAATAAGAAAATGTTGACTATAAAAGCTCTACTTATAGTAGTGGGGCACAAATCATTCTGTAGTTCCTGATGACTGGAATATGAATCTATTGTGTATGTGAGTTTTCTTTTTCATTTATACAGATAATGGTCTCTAAATCACATGATAGATAAGAAGAACCTAAAACATAAATATGCTAGAATACTTTGAAATATTAATACATTTAAATGGATTTGAAGTTTCATTCTCTTGAGATAAGGAATGATCAAAAGCCTTTTCTTACATTTTTCATTGTTCAATTGAAAATAGAAAAAAAAACTTTCAAAATTATTTAAATGATATCTGAACATTATCATTTTTAGGAAAAGGGAAAGGTAAACAAAAACCACATCAGGATTTATGATATGTAGGATTTCATTATGTTAGTAAATGACTCACTTTGTGATTCCACTCACTTTGTGACAACAAACTTGGACTTTCTCCTTCCCATCAATTCAATCTGTCTAGTTAGTAGATAAAAGACACAGCAAGTCTTTAGAAGAAATAAGTCAGTTAATGTATCAGTATAATATGTTTGCCCTTAATATTATTTATTTGAATACTTTGACAGAAGGAGCTAAATTTCTACTGCTCTATTTAAACATGTTTATCTTTCAGTGATTGTTAAGGTATTTAACAGATAATGATTGTTTCCTGGATGCTTTTAGCCTATTTAATTTCAAAAATCAACTGATGGGAAATTATTTCTGAACCTAAGTAATAAAACCACAAATACCAATGTAATTTTTATTTTCCCTTGGTATCCTATTCCCATCCCTTTCTTTTCAAGCATGAGGGTCTAGATAAAGTCTAACAATTCTCCAGGTACAAAGAAAAAGGCCTTGGGGCTGATTTTTGATAAAAATATCTAAATAGTATGACTTCATTAATGTAACTACCACGTTCTCCAGTCCTAAATTGGTAAATATTTTATTAAAAATAATTTGTTTGGGGACTACTAGAAATCAGTATATTGTTTATCCATGATGCACTCTAAAATACTAATTACCCAGTATTTAGATGCCTACTGTGGGCAGTATTAAGTAAATATTACACATAATTTTGATACAGATATTAGAAGCTAGATCTTCAAATTTAAATTTAAAAAGGTTTTGTCAGTATTTTAATATATTAATATATTTTCACTTTTGTGTGGTACTGTGTTTAACTAAATATCTTGATTATACTTATAATGGCTAATATTTATTGCCAATTTAATTTCAATATTGTGTCACTTGGATAATTGAGTGTGTTAGCAAATATATCTCCAGCAGTAGCGGAGATATATTTCTCAGATAATACTAAAATTAACATTGTTACTGATATATTTTTGGGGAAGAAGAGAAGCACCCTAAATGATTATTTTATAAAATGATGAAGCCTATAAGTTTCTTAAAATGTGGATTTCATATTGAATTTATATTAATATTTTCTCAAAATCAATGTAACTGTACCATTTAGTAAGTATAATGTGTACCACTGAATAAATAGTAAACCATCTTACTTGGTTTTAACCTTAAAGACATTAAAAGCAAGTTATTTGCATAAGACTACACTTTTTCAATCTCTGATAGGCACATATTACTAATCAATTTGAATAAGTATTAAAATCACATGAATATTAATATCATAGTTAATGAAAAATAATTAGAATTTCCAAACAGGTTAAGTAGATAGCGAATAGTCACACTGCTAAATACATAACGTCAACCTCATTTTAGTCCAAATTTCTATGAGGGTAAATAAAATAGTTATGTGAGGGGAGGCATAATTTGAAAAGCAGTTATATAGGTCAATGCTTAAATTTTTTTCCAGAAAATATTCTAGCTAAGGATTTTATGTTTAGATGCAAGTCATTTTTGCATTACTTTTTTATTAATATCTTGATGGCTCAGAAGAAAATATATTTGCTAAAAACCTTTGAATGATTATGAAATCTTTTTGGAAAACCAGGTAAATTACAGCTGATATAACTTCTAGTAGTTAAAAGTGATTTGGAAGTTACATTTAGAATATTTTGATTCTTGGCAAATATTACAGTGTCTGGATAGATTTTCAACTCTCATACATGTTTTTAAAGATTAAAGTGCAATTTGTTAGTTTTGGAATAATAGGATTTATGGAAAGCTAAATTCAAAAGCTTTAAAAAAGAATTCTATTGATGTTTTATTATAGTTATCTTTTTTAATGCATAAAATAAGTTTCACCTGACCCACATTTCAATATGAATTATAGTGAATCTATTATGAAATATAAACTCTATCTTTGATATTTAGTGTAGTATCATTATACATCACTTCTACTGGGAAATATGCTTTTTATTAATGGTGGTCAATATTTTCATCTCTATTCATTCTTTTAAACACTTTCATTTATACTTAAACATATAAACCTAAAATTAAATTATAATTCCACAGAGAATATATTAAATTGTTTCCTATTAATAGGTGAATTATTTTTCCTTCATTGGATGATAAAATAAGACTACATGTGTTTTCATTTGTACAAGAGAGTTAATGTATTTTCTCAAAGAAAATCCTACAATATAAAATAGTGTTGGAAAGTTAGCTTCATTATAGACCATATTGTACAAGTGAAAATGCAATAAAAATTTAAAGGCAACATTTGGAGAGGTTGACTTGTAGATTTATATAGGAGGGTATCTGTCCATGCCCAGAATCATCTCTTGTTTTACTTTTTCTCAAGAAGGAATTAGTGACAATTTCAGTGTTCGTGATGAAGTATCTATTAGATGTCTAAATATCCTCCTGCCAATCTATCCAGAGCCCATGTCCTGGTCTTCTTTATTGTTTGGAGGTAGGGCTCTCTCAGTCAAATGTTGGACTTGTAGGCTGTTTTATTGGTTTATTGGCCCAGGTTGGAAAATAGATTATATTGAATAATTTGTGAGCCTGATCCACCAGCTTCCCTTTTGTCACATCAGCCATATGATTATTAGTTGGTAGTCTTGCCTGAGCCCTGTTTATGTCAGAGTGTCTATGAGAGTGAATACATATAACAAAAACAATTGGTAACACTTTCTCTGTGATGATGGGTATCCACAGACTGATCTATGTGTAGCATTAATAGCCTGATGTATTACAAATCATCTTAATTTTATCATGCAAAGTTTTCAGTTAATGTGGTCATATGTATGCACTTGTTGAAAGCATCACAAAGGAAATAACCATTGTTCACCATCAAAACTCTATCAAATTAATCCCTTTCCTAACATTTTTATTTACTATCAGTGTGTTGAAATGTCTGCAATCACCTGTGGCAATTCTCATGGGCAATTTTCTATAATCACCTATTTTTATGTGACCACTAAGCTGTGGATCTTCTTCAAAACTCAACTGGGTTTACCTTTTTATTCTGTATCATCACACCGTGATAAGAATCATCCATGTCCATCTAATTTCCTCAGTTTTCCTTGTTTGGACTTTGTGGTGTCATGTGTCTTTCTCCACCAGTCCTTGTGTCCAGGTATGTGACAAAGACATTTCAAAAATACCTCTCAGCTTTTCCCTTGGCACCTTGCTGCAGTTATATTTCCTTAATTTCTTGCCAAACTGTAACCACTCCATCCTCCAGCCAGCTGATCATTACGAGCATTTACTCTATTTCTAAGGAAATGTTCACAAAAGAAATTAAATAATTCTCTGCAATATCTGCCATAACTTGGGATTCTTTCTTACTAAGTCTTTGATTAACTGGCACAACTATGAGTTAATAATCTGTGTAATATACGGAGATGAGCTTTGGAGCATAACTTCATTATTTCATAATAAATTAAGATGATTAATAATACTTAAACTAAGATCAATTATAATACTTTAAGTACATAATCAATTAAATACTTTTAATACATAAGTTAAGATGATTTCTAATACTTTTTTAACTTTATTTAATTGTTGTGTCACATTGGGAAAATTGTTAAAATTCTCTGTATTTCATATCATTTATTTTCTTTTCTTCAAACCTATAAACTTTAACCTATGTTAGGACTGAACTCCAATCTGACTTTTTTAAGGGCATGCAATTTAGAAGGAGATGCACAGACAGAAAATTGTCAGTCAATTTTCCAGTTTATAGTATGGTTACATTAATTTACTTTCTGCCATACTTACCACTAATAAATCTTGGAGGCCATAAGCAGCTCAGTGAGATCCTGTCTTCAATAAAATATAAAAAAAGGCCTGGAGACATGACTCAGTGTTTAAGTGCCCCTAGGTTCAATCTGGGTATGAATAAAAACCTTAGTTTCTTTTTTTGTGTGTGTGCTATTTTATTATTTTCTATTTCTTTTTTCTTTTTAAATTTCTTACATACATGACAATAGTGGAATTCATTACAATAATAAATATCTATTCACAGCACAATTTTTCGTAACTCTGTATATAAAGTATGTTCATGCCAAATTAAGCCATTATACATGAGCTCTCTTATTATTATTATTTTTTGCATTACAATTTTAATACACTTTTATATCACAATTTATCATATCTCTGTTTGTATATAAGGTATGTTGACACCAAATTCACATCGTCATCATTATACAAAATACATTAATTCCTTTTTAAAACTGAAGATACACCTCCAAAATTTGAGAAATTTATGCAAAATTTTGTAGTCAGTAAAATTAGAACTAATTATACCCTGGCTTCTTTTCCAATTTCAAAAACATTACTTTTATATGACTTATAATTTTTTATTCCTTCATTGGAAAGTATATTTTAAGCATATGAAGCATGTAACATGTATTAATTCAATAACCATATATTAAATACTTATCATGAAAGTTTAACATTGTTGAAATACAATGAAGTCAAAATTCATTGTATAACTTACTGTATATTCTAGTAGGGAAATAAGGGCTATGAATAATGTAAGTCAGAGTAAGTACCAATGTACTTATGCAGCACTTTATAGAGCTATTTATTCAAGGAATTTGGAGACTCCTTCTTGAAAAAATTGATATTTGAGGCAAGATGTAATATAAATTAGAAACTGAGTCATACTAAAAATTGAGGGACAAATTTTTAAATATTAACCAGTGCAAAAGCACAGATGAAGGAGTATGCATTAATTGTTCAAAGCTCACTAGTCACATGTAAAGAAAGGGAGAAGAATCCAAATTAGCTGAGTACTTTGGTTTATGTGTGGTCTGGTGGATGTGTTCACCAAGGGTCTATTGTGATTAAATTTGTGGCACCAGGTTGGCACTGTTGGGATTTGATGCTACCTTTGGGAGGAAGGACCCCATTACAGGTACTATTGTGGCTATGTTATTGAAAGGGATTATAGGTTCCCAGTGCATAGCACATGAGTGTGCCATTCTCTTTCTCTCTCTCTCTCTCTCTCTCTCTCTCTCTCTCTCTCTCTTCCTGTATAGCAAGGGAAATGTACAATTTTCCCCACATATGAAGTCCTGTCAAAATATGCCTGGCAAAATGCGCCACTATCCACCATCCTCACCAAGTGCAAATCAATAAGACTTCCTGATCTTGGACTTTAATCCTCCAAAACTGTGAGTTAAATAAATTTCCTCTCCTTTTTTTCTACCTCAGATATTTTATTGTAGTAACAAATGCTGACTGACATGGTTAGGATAGAGGAGAATGTCAAGAACAGATAGGGTAAAACTTCAACTGTCATAGTAAGAAGTTTTTATTCCACAGATCTTTATAAACTGGAAAAGTATTTGAGAACATTGTACAAGGGATTAATATTACATGACTTGCATTTTAAATGAATTGGTCTGGTTGCCAAATGAAGTATACATGTTATGAAGACAAAAGAGGAAACAGGATTTGTTGGTAACTAATGTAATAATCCATGAAGAGTTAAAGGTAATATGAACTTATATCAAACCACAGGGTTTTATAAAACTTTGTGTCAATTTTCGAGAGAAGGTTACATGGGCTTGATGTAATACCAGGGGGATAACATAAAGATAACCCTGGAATGTAATGTGTTTTTATTTTGAGATTACAACACTAAAGGCAGAGGCAACAATCAGAGGTAAGATTTTAGGATTTCTGACAAATTATTATAAGTAATTTGAATATATGTGCCCTGCAACTAGTTGTATATCCACATCTGAATTTTGGAAAACATTTAGGATAGAAATTTTAAAATGGAATTAGAAGACTATACAGGGTGTTGACAGCCATCCTATTAGATTAGATCACCTAGGGAGTTAACTATAGACAGAAGAGGAAGATCCCAAAGATTAAATTCTGGAGAATTCCAAAATTCAGAGTTTGATAAAAGTATGGGATATCTGATGAAGACTCTTACCTTGATCCAACATTATTCAGGCTCCTTGGGGCTTTCTTTTTGAATTTGCCTTGACCTTGCTCTCCTTGTCCAATGTTTGGCCTCTCTTGGTCAGTTTTCACAAAAATCATCCCAAGCCATTTCAACAAGTATCCCCCCACCCTTGACATCTGAATTCCTTTTATATCTGAACAAGTTACTAAATCTCCTTGTATATTATATTTGATGTGTAAGCCTTTGATCTGTTTTCCCAAAGAACTTTGTTGAGTTAATGTAGCAAGAATATTCCAACTCTTGATCTTTCCTCTTAGGGATTTTCCATCAAGTGACACCCCCAGTCTGCTCCTTAATTAATGATTCCCAGATATGTTTGCTGAATTAGGGATTTGGCATGATCTACTCTTATTGTCTTGAACAAATCTTAAACCTTTTCAAAAGTTCCACATTATTTTTATCTTTAATGATTCTGCAACTCAATATGAAGCAATCCATAAAGTTGAAAAAAATATAGAAAGTAAGTTTTGGGAGAATTAAATCTTGTAATCTAAACAAAGTAAACATTGCAGAAAATAAGGAGTGATTGATTTGTGTCATTATGCTACTGTTGGGGCAAGATCATCATTAAGGACTAGTGACCATCTAAAGTCATTTGTAACTTTGAACAGACCCTGAACTTATTGGGTATAAAATATTGTTTTGAATTTGATTCAGAGAAAATTATCCAGATGAATTGGAGACTGAAGAAAGAGAATTTCTTCACTAAGGGAGATTTATCTAAAGTTGGAGCAGATACCCTTGTATGTGGAGAAGCACATGAAATTAAAGGAATATTTTGTTTGATTTATGACAAAATAAAGTATTGAAGAAAATTTTTATACTTGTGATTCAGTAGCATAAGTGAAATAATGGTAAGGCATGTGCAACACTATTGTAAGAGAGCTTAAGAAGGGAAGAGACTATAGGATCCCACGCACAGGGGCAGAGACATATTGAAATTACAAAAGAGCAGGAAAAATTCTTGGGTTTTAATTGTAAATTTGTCAGGCAAATTTATACGTGTATACCAGAGAGGAGCTTGGGAATTTTTTGTTGGGAGAATGTGTATATTGTTGAATAAAGTAAAGGCTAGGGGGAAAAAGAAGCAGGGAGCTGAAGACTGAAAAAACACTATGCCTATCAAATATGGAAATACTATGGCTTCATATCTATCAAATGATATGATCATTACCTATCTTAAAATGAAAGGCTTTTAAACTATCACTTATAAAATTGAAAAAGTTAAAGAAGATAAAATGAAAAAAATGTAAAATCCTATAGTAGGAGCACAAACAAATTAAAAAGACGATAGCTTCCCATAATCTGCCTTCATGATTCACTTCAGTTCCATGTGATAAAAACTTCAGAATCAAATACTCCAATCTTCAAGGTGTTTGCTTAAAAAATAAGAATCCTATTGCAACTTGAGATTCATTATGCCACATTTTATCCAGTCAGAATTCTTAGAAACAGATTGTTTCTCCATTGTTCATCCATTATTCACCAGGAGAAGAGATTCCAATACTGGTAGATGCTAGCTCTCTTTGATCTTTCCACCTGTGGCTGGCTTAACCCAGCAGTTTTCATTCTCCTGTCTTAAGGGTTCCTGCTTTTTCCCCAAAAGGAAAAAAAATAAAGATACACAGAATCACTAATTGATATCAAATGGGAAAAAGACAAAGATGGAATCACTTTGTAGAATTATCCAGATTCTGAATTTCTGGCAGAAATAAATGAGAAATTTCTCTGTGAGATTGCATAGGGAGGATTTCTTTGCCTCCAGTGCATGAAAGTATGTGGTCCTTGATTCCAAATTCAGCTTTGAAACATGATTCTTTTATGAGAATAGAAGGAATAAACTTTAGGGAAAAAAACTGTGAATATTTACCTAATAAAAATTAATGAAATTAAATATAGATAGTACTGGAAAAATATTTCTTCTTGACCCTTTATAGGTTAAAGTATACTCTACCACCCAAACTCCTATACTGAGGTCTTTCATTGCTAGTACTTTAGAATGTGACCTTACTGGGAGTAGAATCTTCATCTACTGAAATAATCAAGTTCAGTGAGTTCTTTGGGGTAGGTACAAATGCATTGTGTACTTATATGTACTTATAAAAAGAGGCAATTTATATGCATTAATGAATACAGAGAAGATGATTGAAAGCAGAGAAAAGACTGCCCTCTGTGAGTCAAGGAGACTAGAGTACATTTCTCCACAGCACTCAGTACCTTTATTTTAGACTTTTAGCATCCTGAATTGTTAGACAATACATTTCTGTTGCTTAAGATGACTGTGGTAATTTGTCATATTAGCCTTAGCAAACTGGCAAAGGAAATATTTAGTTTTTAGTTGACAAACATTTGTTTGCTTTTCACTTCATACAAAGTATAATCTGATGCAGTAGAGATAATAGTTTTCTAGCATATATGAATAATATATGAAGTTCCACCAGTTATTTAGAAAATATATATAATAGGTAATCTGAATATAAATCAGTACTGAATTTAGAAATCCAAAAGATTTCAGAGTCTTAGAGCTAGAGAGACATTTTTTAAATTAAGTTTTTTAATTTCAAATTTTTGGAAGGAAATGGTTTCTGTTGTCATCTGTATGTAAGTACTGTAAGAATGAAACAGAATGAATTCTAAATAGTTTTTTAAATTCCCTTTATTATAAAATATTACCTACTTTTTAAACCTACAGTGAAAGCAATACATAACACCTTATACATTCAATAAATTAATGTATTAACTTAACAGTAAATAGTTCAATTTAATGGTTTATAATCTGGAACACTT
Source organism: Marmota marmota marmota (assembly GCF_001458135.2). NCBI lineage: Eukaryota > Metazoa > Chordata > Mammalia > Rodentia > Sciuridae > Marmota > Marmota marmota. The sequence goes on from NW_026006604.1 coordinate 104,052, forward strand.
TGCTTTGGAACAATTTTATCCAAATATTCTGAATATTTTATTTATACCTTCTTACATTCCCAACTACTTTTGTATCTTTATTCTTTTAATTGATTTAGTAACTCCTTCATTTGTTTATGTATTCAACAAATGAACAACTGCTCACTAGAATTTGGCTATTATGGTATTTTATATTTTCCTCATATACTTTTTAAAAATCTAGACAATAATATGTGCATGCAGGTTGTTTATATACCTTAGCTCTGTATTATATGATGTGTATGCACAGTGAAGTGTTTGAATTTACCATACATTTTACATTTTGCCTTTCAATATTTAGGCTTAAAAAAAAGTTAAGTTGATTACAGACTCTTTAGTGTTCTGTATGAACATTATCAGAATATTATTCAGATTCATTGTATAATTTTACATACACACACACACAATTAGAAAAATATTCAGTTAACATTCATAGTTGCCAGCATCAGTTAACATATTTTAATTAGATTTGTGTGAAAAGTATTAGTCATTATTTTAGCTCATGTTTATTTTATTACTTTTAGTTTGAATATTTTTTGATAACTAATTCATAATTATACATTATCTTTTTGTTAATTATACATTTATGAACCTTACCTGTCCATTTAATGGAATCACAGTTGTTTTCTTCTTTATATTGTTTCTTTATTTGATGATATGTTGTTCTCTTGACATTTTTCATGACAAAAATTTTTAATCATGGATTTTACCAATGATTTTTAAAACTCTACCTTAACTTTCCAGTTAACTAAATTAATTCTATTTACATAGAATGAGTTGTTTTTTCCACTTTGGTGGATATCCTATCAGTAGGTCTTTTCATGTTCTTTTTTGTATTTTGAGTGTTTATGTTTAGTGTATGTTGTCTTCTTATTTACTGCTCCAATTACACTGGCTTATTGTAGTTGTATCTAATGGTGGGATTTGTTGTTACAAATTTTTGTCATCTTTAAGAGATTTGTACATGTGAATTTAGAAACATTCCTATGTTTGGATTTTGTTTTTCAGTTTGTCAAGGGGATGGTGCATTATATTTGCTCTGGTTCAATTTTCACAGAGCTGTTTCCTGAAATTCAGATTTTTGCAGTAGTAAGTAGTCTGGTATTTCTTCAGTTACTGTTTTCTCTACTCACAGCCCAAGTAGGGGTCCTGTGTCCATGACACATTCCTAGGACAAAGGGTATCTCTACTTCTGGATTAAGAGATGGAAATTCTCTTCTTCCCTCAGGCTTTGTGCAGAAAGCCCACTTCCATTGAATATAGATAGATAGATGATAGATAGATAGATAGATAGATAGATAGATAGATAGATAGATAGTGTGTGTGTGTGACACACACACACATACACATATATATTCATTTTTATGTGGTGCTGAGGATCCAACCCAGTGCCTCATGTGTGCTAGGCAAGTGCTCTACCACTGAGCCACAATCCCAGACCTCACAGACCACTTCTGTGGCTTTCACTGTGTGTGTCAATTCCTGGATTTAACTGTTCTACCCTCTGTATTGCTATTTTACAGCAAAGTAATTTACTATTTCTATAAGTATTTACAGTTGTATGAGTCTCAAAAAGTATGAACCAACTGCATTAAAGGCTCCTTAGTATTTATACTTATTTTATTCTATTTTGTTTCACAATAATTGAGTAGGTTGGCTGATGTAATATTGAGCTCTTTATTTGCTATTTGAGTAAAGAAAGATAACTTTTTAATGTTGAAATATAATAATTTCAAGTGATTGTATAAAATTTCTGATACATTGTTGAAATCATATTTTGTTCATGTAAATGAGAATAAATTGACTGAAAATAGTGATTTAAATATATATGTAAATTTTATTATATAAATATAAGAAAGCAAGCAAATGAATATTTGGTAAATCAGAAAATATCTTGTATGACCTAATATGGTATGCTATCATTTTACTAGATTAAAATAAATATGAATTGTATATAATTAATTTTTCACTTACAAGGGTGTACGTTACACTCAGAAAATTCTTAGAGACCACCTGTACCAACTGGACACTAATTGTGTTGCTGAGAGAATAGTTTAACCGTGTATAATGATTATAGCAATAAGTTAATGATCTAATTATAACCACACCAATAATTTTATAGTGCCATTAAGTGAATATACTTATTCAAGGTTCATGAAAGACAGCAAGTTTTAATAAGTAAGAAAAAAAGAAATTTTTTTTCTCATAGGGTTTTTATATTAAATTGAAATGAACAGGAAGCATTATTAATTAAAATGGAAATAAAAAGAGCTAAAATAGAAACAATTTTGTGCCTCACATTTAATATATATTAATTTTGAGTATATAGTGTGTTATTGAAATATGACTGTAAACTAATAAAAAAATATGAAAATATTTAGAAGACCACCTTGTATATTAATATGAAAGCATAACATCAATTTCTAATACCTGGAGAAAAAATTATTTTTTGTCTTTTCCAAAATGTATTTTACTTGCAATAGATGCATAATAATTTCACATAATTATGGTTTATAGGGTGATGTTTCCTTATATGTGTACAATGTGTAATGATGTCCTCTGGTTTCTTGGCCTTTCTATTATTTCATACATTTATCATTTGTTTGTGTTGGGAACATTCCAAATACATCTACTAGCTGTCTTAAAATAATCAGTTAGTTGTTGTTGGCATAATTACCCTACTGTACATCAGACATTATCCATTCTATTCAATTGTACTCCTTGTACTTAGTAACCAAGCATTCTCCTTCCTCTCTCCTCCCACCCCTGCCCAGGATCTGGTAACTCTGTTTCTATTCTCTACTTCTTTAAAGTCTAACTTTTAGCCTCTGAATGTGAGAGTAGTATTTGGTCTTTTGTGCCCCAATTATTTTACTTCCAATAATGTTGTTTAGTTCCATCCATGTTGCTGAAAAATTCAGAATTTCAGTCCTTTTATGAATGAATCATATTTCATTGTATTTTTATCTTACAGTTTCTTTATCCATTCATTCATTCATTGATGGTAACCTGGACTAATTCTCTATCTTGGCAATATGAAAAGCCCTGCAGTAAATTCTAAGTGCAGATCTCTCTTCAAAATACTGATTTTAGTTCCTTTGGTAATATACCTAGTAGTGCATATGCTGGACCCTATGGCTGTTCCATTTCTAGACTTTGGAGAAAAGAAATTCTGTTTCCAAAATTGAAAGCATTCCCACCAGGAGTATGTGATAGTTACCTTTCTTTGCATCCTCATTGTCACTTTCTGTTGTTTTTTTTTTCTTTCTTTTTGATAATCACTATTCTAAATAGAGTGAGATTATTGTGGCCTTTATTTTCTTTTCCTGGTGCTTGTGATATAGAGTAGTTTTTATATACTCTTTGGCCATTTGCATGAATGTCTTAAAAATGTCAGTTCAGGTCATTTTCAATCAGATAGTTTATATATTTTTGTTTTCTTGAGCTATTTGTGCTCTTTAAGTATTTGGAAATTAATCCATTTTAAGATACATATTTGGAGAATATTTTCTTCTTTTCTCTGTGCCATCTGTTCGCTCTGCTGATCCTTTTATTTTGATATACTGAAGCTTTTGGTTTGATGTAATTCCATTTAAGTCTGTGACTCATTTTTTTAGTTGATTTTTATATATGACCAAAGATAGAGTCTAGTTTCTTTCTGATACATGTAGATGTCCAGTTTTCCCAGCATCATTTATTGAAGAAACTTTCCTTTCTCTAATGTATATTCTTGATGCATTTGTTAAAATAAGTGGACTGATTAAGAACATGGATTTATTTTTTGGTTTTCTAATATGTCATATAGGTCTGTGTTTATTTTATGCTAATTCCATGCTCTTTGATTACTATAGCTTTGTAGTATATTTTGAAGTCAGGTGTCATAAATACCTCCAGTTTTGTATGTTTTGCTCAAGATTGGTTTGACATTTCAGGGTATTATTTTTTGATCCTCTAAATATTTTTTTTTATTTTTTGTAGTTGTAGTTTCATACAATACCTTTACTTTATTTATTTGTTTGTTTGTTTTGTTTGTTTGTTTTCATGTGGTGCTGAGGATCGAACCCAGGACCTTGCACTTTCGAGGTAAGCACTCTACTGCTGAGCCAAAACCCAAGCCCCTGACTCTGTAAATATTTAAGGATTGTCTTTTTCCCCTAGTTATGTGAAGAAGGTCATTGGTATTTTGATAAAAATGCATTAAATCTATAGACACATTGGGTGGTATGCATTTTAACAAACATGAATTCTTCTTATCCATAAACTGGCATATATTTACTTTTTTTAAAGATTTTTATTGTATTTTTTTTAATTTTTTTATTGGTTTTTCAAAACATTACAAAGCTCTTGACATATCATATTTAATAACCCACTTGAATCTAATGTATGAAATATTTACTTTCATCCTATTTTTGACCTCTTGTTTCTTTCCTCAGTGTTTTGTAGTTTCCTGTGTAGATATTATTCTCTCCCTTGATTAAAGTTATTCCTTCATATTTTGTTTTGATTTAATATCCATTACACCTGATATAAGTATTGGTACATCTATATACTTTTGGTTTCTGTTTGTCTTGTAACTTTTTATATCTTCACTTTCAGTGTGTATTTATATTTTCTAATGAAGTAACTTTCTTGAAACCTGAATATCATTGGATATTGTTTTTTATCCATTCAGCAAGTTTTTGACTTAAATTGGGAACTTAATATTTTTCAGTTCAAGATTACTACCAATACCTACAGACATAGTCCTGTCCTTTGGAGGGATTATTTTCTTATTGTTCAATGTTTCCTTTTCCCCTGTCTTCCTGTCGTCTTGTTCATGTTTGTGGTTGGATGGTTTTCAACATTGATGATTGATTCTCTTCTTTTTTTCTTTTGTGTTTCTGCTCTAGCAGTGAGGTTGGTATTTTTATGCATATCCTTAACTGCAGTTATCATCTTTCCCTTCTAATGTAGTACTCCCTTGAGCTTTTATGGTAAGGAATTCCCTTTGTTTTTGCTTGTCTTGAAAACCCATTATATCTTTTTCATTTCTGGAGGAAAGCTTTGCTAGAAATGGTAATCTTGGGTATCTGTTTTTTGTTTTTGATTTTGTGCTTCATTTAGGACTTTGAATGCATCACCCCATTGTCTTCTGGCCTATAAAAATTTCTGCTAAAATGTGAGCTACTAGTCTCATGAAGATTTCCTAGGTTTTGCTTGATGTTTTTAAATAATTCTTTTCATCTTGTACTTTTGACAGTTTGACAATATTATGCCTCTGAGAGGATTTTTTTGGGGGGTGAATCTACTATAGGTTCTCTGAACTTTCTAGACCTATGAGTCATCTTCTTTCCATAATTTGCATTTTTTTGTACATAGTTTCATTTTGAATGATTTTTTTTCCTTCTCTTCTTCTTCTGGAACATATGTAATGCAAATATTTGCTCACTTATTGATGGCCCATAGTTCTTGAAGGCTTTCTTTATTCTTTTGTTATTATTATTATTATTATTATTATTATTATTATTGTTTTTCTGACAAGATTATTTCAGAAGAGTGTCTTTCAGCTTACAAATGCCTTATAACTATTCTGTGGTAGAAGCTCTCAATTTTGTCTATTATTTTATTTATTGAGTTTCCTTTTTAGTTCCAATATTTGGTTCTTTTTTATGATTTCAATCCCTTTCCTGGATTTCTTATTCACATCAGGAATTACATTGAATTGTCTGTCTATATTATCTTACATCTGACTGTTTTCTTAAAATCCTCCTAAATCATATTTCCATGAGTTTATCATTTTTCCTTTCTTTGTGATCTGTTGCTATGCTCCTTTTAAGGTATAACGTTACCTTGTTTTCTCATGCTTCCTATGTCCCTATGTTGGTATTTGTGCATCTGATATCTCAGTTGTCTCTGCTACTTATGTAGGGTAGCTTTTAAAATAAGACCTTGTTCCTGGCAATGTGCCCCAGGCTGTCACTTGAATGTGATACATTGGTTAGGGTTCCAGGTGGGTAATTTAGTGTAGTATCTGTGTAGTTTATTCAGTTGTAATCAATGTCATCAATAATTGTGGATATCCAAGTGTCCTAGGTTGCAGGAATTATGAAATTGCACCTCCAGTTTGGATGTTACTCTTGATTGACATGACACATTACCTGGCAGCTGTGGGCATAGTGCACTCAGCTCTGGGTGTGGAGTACATGTCAGTTATTATGAGTTGCTTGATGGTGACATTTTCTTGTTAGGCCAGGGTAGGGACAGTTCAGAGTTCCCAACAGAATAATATAGTGTCTATTCATGTCTGAGAGCTACACAGTAGGCTTTACTACTGTACCCAGACAGGGCACAGGAGTACACAGATGACTTCATGGGACCTCCAGAGACTGATCACAGTAACTGCCTGTCCCCTTCATGATCTGGTGTTAAGTGGTGAGGGATTCCCATCTTTTTCTTAGGCTCTCACCATTTAAAACTTCTGAGAATGGGGTTGAAAATGGTCATGGGGCTACAGGAAGATAGATATGGCTGTATGGTTAATTTCCAGGGACATGAGCAGAACAGGTCACTCAGGTAGGCTGCTCAGACACTTCCTGTGGTTGTGGGTTCTTGGATAAATCCATCTGTTTTGTAAGAGCTTTGGAAGGCTCAGCCACTCAGACCTGACTGCCTGGCTATTTCCCTGAGCTGAGGGTGGAGAGGCAGATCCTCCCAGCTTTTAGCAGTGAGAGGTTGGCTGAGACCACTGTCCTCTTCCAGGTTATCAAGAGGATGGCATCTATTTGTTTTCTGGGGATGTGTGCAGGCTGAGCTACTTAGGAGGGCTTCCTTGTTATATCTTGAGGGCATGGGAGGTTGGGCAGGGCTCCCTGGCTAGTTCATAAGTCTAGGTTGACTGAGCTGTTAGAGGCACCTGCCTGGCGACCTCTAAGACCTAGGATGGATAGTGTCAAGATGGCACTTTTAAGCAGGAGGCTGAGTGGAGAAGGATACAGTATTGGCTAGGATTTTTCTCTGGGGCAATGCAACCATGTGTTAATCTTGCAGTTCCTCAAAGTGGGCTCAGACTCCATATCTTTACACTTGCTAACTTCTTAAACTCTATTTTCTTCTACACCCTCATTCTTCTTGAGTGAAGAATATTTACCCTCTTTGATGGTCTAAATGTGAATGTTCCCCACCAATTGATAATTTGAAGTCCTGTCTCTCAGTATGGTGGTATTTGCAGGGGGTCCTCAGGAAGTTTAGATTAAATCATGAGGATGTGTCCCTCTTGATGAAATAAGTGTCTTCATAAGAAAAGGAAGAGTCATTGATGGAGGAAGGGAGGGAGGGAGAGAGAAAGAATGAAAGGGAGAGAGGGATTTTGCAGCAACCTAGGAATGACCACACAGTGAAAAGGCAATTGTATGCAAGCCAAGTGGAGAGCCCTCAACAGACTGAATCTGGTGGCAACCTGATCTTGTGCATCCCTTCCTTCAGAAATCTGAGAAACTCTGCTACTTAAGCCACCCACACAATAGTGTTTTATAGCAGCCCCAGATGTGCTTCACAAAGGATATTTCTTTCATAGATAGCTACTCAGTCATATTGATTGACATTAAAGGACTGAATTAAAAGAAACACATTTTATGTTAATGGAATTTAAGTCATATTTTACTTTGATATATGAAATAACATTTTTATGGAAACCATGTTTCTTTTAAATAGCACATTGAGCTGGAAAGTTAAAGAAACTTCTGAATCCTAGTGGTTAAAATTAAAAAAGAAATTTATTTTCCTAAGAAATCAAAAGAATTGTGAGTAGGAGAATTTAGGATGTTTAGATGTTTCATAGGAATTTAGGATGTTTAGATGTTTCATACTGAGCAATTCTTTTAGCTTTCAGATTATGGTTTTCCAAATCTGTTTTTCCTGCTATGTTTTATACCCTTCATAATTTTGTATAGAAATTATTTCTGGGTAATGTTGCATTTTAATTTCTATAATTTATACAAATTTGTTATTCAAGTTTTAATTAATCCACAAATATTTTATATTTAATTTGTTGTTAAACAAAACATGAAAGACATTTATTATTTTGAATGAGATATAATTATATAAGCAAAATATTAACCAAAAGTTAAAAATAGAGTAGTTTCACATTTTAGAAAACTTAAATGCGTTATAAATATATATATATATATAAATGCATATATATATATTAAATGCATTACCCAGAAATAATTTCTATACAAAATTATGAAGGGTATAAAACATAGCAGGAAAAACAGATTTGGAAAACCATAATCTGAAAGCTAAAAGAACTGCTCAGTATGAAACATCCATTTAAAATTTGTAATATTCAAAAAGTGTAGCATTTATAAATGATTTTACCCATTGTTTTCACAAATACAGTTTTCAGAATAGCTATATTAAGTATGTAAACTCTGTTGATGTTGGATGGTAAAGAAAAAAGGAAAACTCTTTTCTTTCTGCCCAAAGAAATTGGCGATGGTAGAAATCATGGCTACTTGAACAGTCTGACCCCGTAGAAGAGGATTATGAGTGCAGCCCTTGACTGACATGTGGTAGAAAGAAGTGGGAGATCAGGCTTTGCATTGGTAAGCTACTAAGCATTCAGGAATATTTATCATCACAACAAGATCTAGATTATTTTACCTGATGTGAGGATAACAATGATGACCTACTAGACAGCCATGAGAATTACACAAAAAAAGAATGACTTATTTCTGGAGAAAGAATTTGAATTGTATGTTTTTTATGGATATATCATTTCTGTAATACCTCAAAAAATATGGTGCTATTATCATCTCATATACAGAAATGTCTACTGTTCATATAAGTATCTGAGAATTACTAAATATTATACATTCTTACAAAACTGTCCTATGTAGGAGATAGAACATTAGACTCCTTGTCATTACTATACCTAATTTATGGTAGATATAGAGTACACTGGAAATATTTAAAATAAATACACTTTCTTTTATTGATGTAAACTAAATTTAATGTGCTTATTTTAATTTGATAAGATTTAAAAATCAAGTTTTTAAAAATAATTTGTCATTGATTATTTTACTCTATCAGTGTGTGTTGGACATCTACTATACGGCAAGTTTTACTCTAATCAGGATGAAGGATTGAACATGAAAATTAATATCGCTGTTCTTAGAAAGCACAAGTGCATATTTAATAAGAAAACACTTTATAGTGCTAGTGCAATGCATAAAATAAGATTAGAACAACAGAGTGGAGAATTACTAGGTTAAAAACTCAATGGATAATGAGAGATGGACTTTCTGAGGATATGGGATGGATCTAGGATGTTAAAGACAAAAAGAAAACAAGCATGCTAATCTTAGGCAAAGAATATCTAATTTGACCAAAAAAAATAGTACACTTTATAGTCTCTAAGGGAGAAATGCACTTGTATGGCTCTAGTAAACTGGAAAAGGCATAAGGTCCTCAAGAGATAAGTGGGCCTTCAAATTCCAAGATTGGTAAATCAGGAATTTAGTCAGGGCAGGATTAAATTTCATTTGAAATTGTGTAAAGGCCATGAGTGGACTTGAAGCAGAGAAAATACATCATGTAATTTTTATTCATGTAATTTTTATTTTAAAGTTTTTAAAGATTTGGTCTTCTGGGTGATACAAGGCAAGAATTTGTACAAGACAAAATTTAAAATTGTTGCAGTAATGCAAGTACAAGTTTACAGTGGTACTAAGGAAAAATGGACGGATGAGAATAGAATGTTAATTTAAATTTGCAAAACCATTACTAAAATTAATCAACATGGAGATAAATAAATATAAACCCCACATTTTTGTCTTGAGCACCTGGATAAAGAGGGTGTCCTTTAACAAGGTAGAGAGGATTTTTGATGCAAAGGCATTAAGGAGCTTAGATTCATATTTTTGTTTTGGTCATGATAACAGTTAGCTCTTAGGTGCTTATTCATGTGAAAACTGTTAGTATAAATCAAATATTAATATAGGTCAAAACATGCCACATATTATGTGGCCACTAACTTAGAAGGTCACTTAGATTTGAAGAGTTGAAACAATATAGGTATCCTTGTAAAGTTATAATTCACTGATTTTATTGAGGTATAAAAGAGGTTTTTGCAGATTTTGAGAGATGTCAGATGTTTTAGAAATGTTAATTGTAAAATACCAACAATAATCTTCTGTAATTAAATCAATAATTGCTAGGTGTGTTCACTTTTAAAGATAAATTGTATTAAAATTTTATTGTTTTATGAACAAGCATTTTATAAACATTTTAAACACAGGAACATGAAATAACTAGGAACCAAAATAGATAGATAGATAGATAGATGGAAGCAAAAAGAAAACTGGAACACCTTCATGTCCCAAACTTAAAGAAATAGTTTAGAGTCTTCATTTAGCATTGCCTATTCTACAGAAGACCTGGCCAATACTTTTCATTTCACAGAAATAATTGAAATAAGCAAATCCCCAAAAACAAAAGGTTGATTGTTCTGATATGCAGCTGCTAACACACAACAAGGGCAATGGTGGGGCAATAGAAGTTTATTGGATTAGACAAAGGGGATTGAAGGAAAGGGAGGAGAGATAGGAATAGGAATGACAGTAAATGAATTGGACATAACTTTCCTATATTCACATATGAATACACAACCAGTATAATTCCACAACATGTACAACCACAAGAATGGGAAGTTATATTTCATGTATATATGTCAAAATACACTTTACTCTCATGTATATGTAAAGAGAACAAATAGAAAATAAAAAGGTGGTAATCTGTATTTCATGTTGCCTATTGCAAGTTCAATGAAGCAGATCCAAGTATCTCATGTGAAAACTGTGGTCTTCTTATTTAGTTAATTTAATATTTTCATTATTGTACTAATATAATGCAGGATGCAGTTCATTACAACCTCATTTCAAATTATCTAATTTGATTATGACAAATTGATCTATCACAAAATTATTTTCTGATTATGTACCTTTTAATTCAAAGTAGAAAGCAAAATTGGTCAGATAAATTCTTTTAGATTTTAAATGAAGATTCTCTAGACACCTGTGAGAATTTTTAATTTTGAAAAATACTTAGTTTCAAGTGAAATTGATGTCATTCCCAGTTTTTCAGTTCAATTTATCTGAAACCTTCAAAGATAAGACTTTGAATTCTCTCAGGATCTACATGCATTTTCTGCCAAAGGAGTTAACTGGGTGAGAAATAAAAAAAGGAGAAATGATGGGTTTTCATTACAGTCAAGATACATGTTTACATTGCATTCCAAACACAAGAGGTTTCAGATTTCCTAAATAAGTATCTGAAAGCAGTACATAACTGTGCTCAAGGGTTATTAAAAGCTATTTTTTATTCTTCCAATGTCACTTTTTTTTTCATCAAACCTTAGGTTGGTATCTAGTACAAAAAAAAATGTAGCAGTGAAAAACTGATCTGAACACAAAGCTAATAAAACAGTTAATGTATTCAAAGCATTATGTGTGTGACTGGAAATCTTTATTTTCTCTCCCTTTTTTCATTGTTGAAGGATGCCTCATATCTAAACCATTAACACTGTGCTATGTATGAAATATCATAATTGCATATGTACACGCTAAAATCCTGTTTTCCTTTATGCAGTATGCATCTTTGAAATACATAGAATGCTGCAGAATATTTATTAACAGATCATAATACTCAGCCTTAAAGAAAAATGAAAGGATGACATTTGCTGATAAATGGATGGAGCTGGAGAATATCATGCTAAGTGAAAAAAGCCAGTCCCACAAAAACCAAAGGCTAAGTATTTTCTCTGATACGAGGATACCAATTTACAATGGGTGGATGGCAGGTAGGGAAGAATAAAGGTACTTTAGATTAGGCAGAGAGGAATGAATGGAGGTGAGGGGACATGAGGTTTGGAAGGCAGTAGAATGAATAGGACATTATTACCTTATGTTTTTTATAGAACTATATGACTGATGTTAATCTACATCATATACAACCAGAAAAAGGAGAAGTTATACTTCATTTATGCATGATGTCTTATATAACTAATGAGAACCAATAAAAATATTATATGAAGAAAATAAATTTTATAAAGTAAAGAAATGTTCATTTAAGAAGAAATGTGTGGATTATATTATATTCAACACACTGGTTTATGACTGCTTCATAATGCTCTTGTAATGATCAAAAAATATTGAGTTCCTCAAAAAGCCCCTACTTCAGAGTTCCAAGTGTTTAGGTACATTGCTGGTATTCATTCATACATATCTAGTCAAGGAGCCTAAACTTTCTTTTAAACTACTGCAGAGGACACAGAGTTTAGATTTTAAAGATTAATTCCAAGGGACGTTTTAAAATTAAGACTTTTGAAAATAGAATGGATGTAATAGGAATAAAACAGAAGTTTACATTATTTTTTTCAAGTAATTTTTAACTATAATTAACAATATAGCCTGCATCCAAAATATGTAATAACATACACATGCAGCAATATAATAGAGCTTTTATTATTTAAATAGTTGTGTTATTTTTTGAGCTCTTATGATAATGTTCAACATTTTAATTAGATTCAAAATGTGTATTTCCTTGTAACATACAACTGCTTTTTATGAATGAAAAAATACCAAAATACATCAAATAGTAAAATACTATGGGTTCTATGTAGACTAAAATTTTTTAATTAATTAATCTATTAAGTAAAAGAGCAGAATAACAAAGTGTACAAGCTATTTCCTATGGCAATCTCATAAAAAATTTGATTACACAAAGTAATGGTATCAATAATACCATATTTATTTTCTATATTTTGCATTGGAATCAAAACATCTGTTTATATGAATTTTGATTTTATTAACCTTATATTTCCAATGTGCAAGATACATTAATGTTGGCTTGGTTATACAGTAAAGTTTAAGTGATATAAATTTTAATCATCTTACTCTGTGTTGCTATACATCTAAAATTTTGATTAAAAGATATTTTGTCACCTAGACTAGACAATCCACTGGTTAGTTCACTCAAGAATTTGGACTTCATGTCCTTATACTCTTTCCTGTGTGTGTGTGTGTTTGCGTGTGTGTGCCTATAAACACACAGAAATTACCCAATTTAGATTAGCCACATAGATTATCCTCTATAGTTCGATAATACTTAAAATTTAACACTGAATGAATAAGAAAGAGAAATTAAAGGACACTTGATGAGCTCAATGTGAGTCTCCAAAACTGAGTGAAATTAAAAAATGAACATGTACATGTAGCACATTCAGACCCACATGCAAAGCAGGTATACAATCTATAGAAAAAATGAATTTATGAACATGCAAAGTTTGAAATTAAAAAAATTGAAAAGGTTTAACGGAAAAATAATTACCAGATTTGAAATAAAGTGTTTCCATGAAAAATTACTGTAGGGTTATTTATGTATCAACTTGACCAGAGTGAAAGAGAGCCACATTTGTTGGTTTCTTTCCATTTGGTCTTAACATTCACTTTCCACCATCTCAATTCTGCTGTGCTCTAGGAGGCAGATAGTGTGTGCATAAAAACTCATTAGTCCTCTAATTTCTATTTAGTCAAGAAATGAGAGGAAAGGGTCAAAGTGAAGTCAAGGTGATTATCTCTCATTTTTCTTTCCCCATTTTTGTTGTCTTTCTGTCAAAATTTTATGAACTATCTCACATCCTTCTTTAATAACATCTCTTCAACTTGTCTGTGCCTGCCCTTAGACGAAAGGTGTTAATGGAGTTCTGTTATAAATACCTTGTCAAATGGAATGTATTCTAAATTTCTTCAGCTTATATCTATATTAGATTCCTAATTTGTATGTGATAAACTTGGCGTCTCACCTTGATGCTTGCATAGCAGATGCACTTTCCTAGGAAAAATGGTATTATAATATCCATGACACATGATGGATAATTAATATTAAGTTATCACCAGGTTGGCATGGGACGAAGTACAGTGGCAAAGCTAGTTTTGAAAGATTGTTTCACTTAGTTACAATTATCATAGTAACTAAAAGTTTTTGTATTTTTTATTGCAGGTTATGGCTCTAGAAAGCATACAATGAAAAAAAGAATTTTGAATGTTTGCATCAGAATATATGGGGTTATCTTTTAATATTCACCTATGAATAGAGTTTCTATCTTCAATTTTTTTAAAAATTTGTAGTTGCAGAAGGTCAGCATGCTTTTATTTTTATTTTTATGCAGTGCTAAGGATCAAGCTCAGTGCCTCACCTGTGCTAGGCAAGCGCTCTGCCACTGAGCTACAGCCCCATTCCTCTTCAAATGTTACCTGGCAAATATCACCAAAGACCAAGCTCAAATGGGATCTAGCCCTTACCTTTTAAATATCACAGGATTAATTAAATGTCAAATCTCATCTTACCTATTCTAGGTACAAGGCAAAGATGGAGAAAAGTTTGATCCCTGAAAGAAGAAATGAGACTGAGATCTTTTAATTCTCAAATTCCATGAATAAAACTTGCCCTCCTCAATAATCAGAACAAACTGGTCTTTACCTTCTATATTAGTTACCTATTACTGTATAACAAACAAATTGCAAAACCACAAACATTATCTCACACTGGTTCTAAGGATCAGGATCACAAGCCCAATTGTGGCTAGGTGAGTGGTTTTAGTTTAGCATCTCTTCCATTATGCATTCACAGTGTCAGTTAGGTTGATGTCATCCAACATTTAGCTCGGAACAGAGGATCTGCTTCCACAAATGTTTGCTTACATATCTGTTAGCTGGAGACTACAGATCTTTTCATGCTTGAGATAATAAATACCTGTTGTTGTCAGGAGTGGTGGTGAACACCTATAATCCCAGGGCCTCAGGAGGCGGAAGCAGAAGGATGGTGAGTTGAAGCCAAGTCTCAGTACCTTAGAGACATAATGCTTCAAAATTTAAAAAAAGAGGCTGGGCGTGGGGCTGGGGGTGTTGCTAGATCACTAATAGACCACTCCTGGTTTCAATCCCTAATACAAAAATTTGTTTTAAACCACTAGGTTTTGGGGGAATTCCTTAAGCAGTGTTGGGCAATGATTTATGTTTTGGGTACCAGAATTAGGATGTGATCATAAAAATATTAAAATATGGGAGTAAGTTTGGAAATGGACAGTGGGCAGTAGCTAGAAAAACTTGGAATTAAGAACAACAGTAAAAATCTAACTGGCCTTGCTTAGACTTTGTGTAGAATCTTATACATTGCATAGGCTTTCAGTGAGGGGTTAGTGGAAGAGGAGCATGAATTAGAAATTGGAAGAAGGAGGAGACTTGATAATATTAGATAGAGCTAACACAGATTATAGCCTGTCATAATAGATGTAAATAGCATAATTCTTTGATGAGATTCTCATTTGAGGGCCAAAAACTGATTTATAGGCAATAACCTCTTTTTCAATGTGGAACATTAAGGTAAATGGAACATTTTCTTAAATAAGCAAAACATTAAATAATTATGTATAATTGTGAAATATAAGCCAATTATGATAAATCACTTCAGAAATTTCTGGGGGATTGGATGATATCTACAGTCCACAATATCTGAGGATGTGAACTGTGAACCACAGAAATTGTAATTAGACATATTTTTCAATTTTACTTTGAATGGCATTTTGAAAGATTCAATGACTACATTTAGAAAGGCTTTCAAAGTCTGTGTAGCTAAAATAGGCAAAGTAGAGATTAAGTTTATTTAATAATGTGATAAAAATTAGTGAAGTGGCAGGAGAAAGAAGACACCTGATATTCTAGAAAAATAGATAAAATGGATCTGGGTTTACTTTAAAATTCCCATCATGGTCAGTTAAAAGATGTGGAGAATTCCTCTCTGTTTCATGTCTACATCAAGTATATATTTATAATTTTATGAGAAACATTGCTTCTATTTTTAATATTCAGGGAACATTATTTTCAAACAATAAATCAAATGAGCACAGCTCTTATATACCTAAACATCCATAACCCAATCTGAATATAAAATGCAATCAATTGGCAAATTACATATGAAATACAAAGGGAAGGCATTATATGTATGTGAAATGATTGTCAGCTGTAGCAATTTAACAGTCAAGTTTAAAATATTGTACATTAAACCCCCCAAAACAAAACAAAACAAAACAAAACAAAAAACACCTTAAAGCTAAGATAAACCAAGGGCAAGACTGATATGGAATGATTAGATTCAAGCAAAGGGTAAGGCATTTGGCATGAATTTAGAGCAATAACTTTCATTTTTAAAGTTACAATAAAGTAGGAAACCAAAACTTGTTTTAGAGGAAAACAGGTGCAGAGATTGATTTATTTACTGGATGAGAAAGGTGGGTAACAAACAGTTCAGCTTGAATCTGCTGGTCCAAGGTTGGCCAATTCCTTTCCTTTTGTATCAGTTGAGTTCTTAGATGCCCTTAACCACTCCTCTCTTTACTCTCCTCCTTACATGAGGATATGTTAGAAGTCCCCTATGAGGTTTGCACTGTGTATGTGTTAGGTAGCAGATTTCCCTTCTGTTCCTGTTAAAACAACTTATTTTAAAAGAGGTATCCTGAGGCAATTCACAAAGCAAACATAAGCAGATTTTACCAAATCATTAATACAAACACAGTGCTCAGTCTTTTTTGCACCAATTATGGGTAAGTGTATTTAAGACTTGCAATTTTCAACAGTACCAGAAAACTCAAAATCTGCTTTACCGCCCTCAACCTAGTAAGAAGAAAATCTGATCAATTCTAACCTGTAAAAACATACAAGGGGAAACTGGGGTTGTGGCTCAGTGGTAGAGTGCTAGCCTAGCACATGTAGGGCACTGGGTTCAATTCTCAGCACCTCATAAAAATAAAATAAAGGTATTGTGTCCAACTGCAACTAAAACAAAATATTTTAAAAAAAGAAAAATACAAGGGAGGACTAAAGAATGATCCTTATGAGTAAATCCATTTAATTTCAAATTAAATGATAAATACAGTACTAAACTGATAAATCCCGTACCTATCCTAAGGGCATTTTAATTATAAAACTAGAAAAAAACAAATTAAGTGTAAATTTTTAGTTGAAGTGTCTCTTTTTTTGGTATTAAAAAGTGTTATGTGTGTGCTAAAATGTCTTATGGCATACTGGACTCAAGATATGATGGTATGTCCTGATGATGCATGCATTTCTAGTAGTATTTTTTCCCTAAAATTTTGTCTAGCATAGCAAACCCCTTTGATATATTAAAATAATCCTAGTGAAATCAATGTGATATAAACCCTCCCTGACTTCATTTCACTATGGTAGCTTTTAGTGAAACCTCAGTGGCTGATTAAGTGACAAAATGCTCAACCAAGTTTTTTTTTTCTTTTTTTCCCTAAGAATGGACCTTTAGTTTATGCTCATTTATGCAAAATACAAAGAAGTGAATTAGAAATAATATCCTTAAAATAGATGTGATTTATATATAAGCATCTCTGCTCATATTATTCATTCAGAAGTTTTTCAAAATTTAAAGGTGCTAAGGGTTATGGTAAAACTAGGCCATATTCCATTTATAAGTACTTTATTACAGACAATTACATGACCCTATATTGCAGTGTGCTTTCAATTCAAAAGAGAGTAATAAAGTGCCTAGCTAAATAAAAAGCTTAAAATTCTAAATTTTAAATTAAGCTAACTACATTTATTTATTAGAATTAACAAAATCTAGGCCCTGTCTATACAGATGTAATCTAATTATTTATACTGCATATTGTTTCAATAACCACATTAAAAACTTTTTTTTATTAAGTAGGGTCCACTATCTAAGCACAACAATTGAATTTTGTTGCTTCATTTATGTGCTTTTTGCAAGGCACTGTGGTATGAATTACAAAACCTGGGAATGACTTGTGAATAAACCTTGCTATTTCACATGAAGGATGCTAGGAAAGTCATTCTGAGGCAGGATGCCTCAGTGAATTGTTTTTAACCAGAGTATAGAACATCAGGAATGAGTTCTAGTTAAAACTCACAGAATGAAAACTCCTTAAGGTGAGTGACTTCATATGTCCTTCCTGATGCTCTAAATAATCCAGAGAATTGCAGAGTCACAGCCAGGAAAGAGAGAGGGGAGAGGGAGGGGGGGTAGGGAGGGAGAGGGAGAAGGAAGGGAGGGGGAGATAAAGGGGGAGAAGGAAGGAAGGAGGGAGGGAGGAAAGGAAGGAGGGAGGGAGGAAAGGAAGGAGGGGGAGGGGAGGAAGGAGGGAGGGAGGAAAAGAAGGAAGGAAAGAAGAAAGGGAAGAAGGAAAAAAGAAAGAAGGAAATAAGAAGGTGTTCATAGCACCCAAGTTTTCTCTTCAGGGGCATTTTGCAAGGTCTTGGGAACATAGCCACACTGTATGACTTTCTTGCTGTGCATCTTCTTGGACCTCTGGATCTTGGACTTTGCACCTCTGGATCTGCAGATTGACAAGGATCTCTGTAGAATCAGCCTGGCCCAGCCTCCCCTAGGCTTTGCTTGCTTCCCTCCAGGGTCTGCTGTGAGGCTGAGATCCTGGTGCTCAGGACAGGCACCTGCTGTGGCCACTGTGCTTGAGTGCTACAGGGCCTGAGGCAAGCCTGGTGGGGCACCAGACACCAGCAGAGAGCATCTGGCTAGCTGGAAGGGCCAGGAGCATGCATGGGAACATTGAGCAGGCAGCCAGGACATTCTCCAGCAGCTTCTCTGTCCATTGTCCTGAGCCTGGAGAAAAAGAGAAAGGAAAGGCAAATCCTGGACTGTGCAGCCCAACACCTCCACAAAGCAGTTTCTTGTGTAGAATGTAAAACTGTGTTATCAAGTTATGTACAGTGTTGATCAGGATAAACTTCTACCCTTGGATTGGCAGGACAACAATTATGGCCTCTACTAACTATTCTTTTTTAAAAATTCTAAGGATATTTATTAAAGAGACTCCTATGACCAGAGCAATTAGATGTGATTGCTGTACAGGGGAATTGACACAGTTTTTATATGGGGGCTCAAGGCTGAGTCTGGACTGGCCCCAGGACTGAGTAGATTCAACACTGTGGAAAAGTGGGCCTAGACTTAGACCATCCTAGGATGTAGGTAGTTCACCCCAAATTAAGAACAATTTCCCCCAGCAACAAATTGGGCCCCACTTTCCTTCTGGTGTTACACCTATTAAGATGGACATGTATCCTGAAGTCAGTCAGAAGCCGCTAACAGTGCTGGATCACCACATTGCTGATTTTGTAATGATTCTGTGGTCTGAAAGATCTATTTCCAAAGATATTGGCCATAACCTTACTGTATTGTTTATTGTTTAAAGTTCATCTTTAAAGACATAAGTAATTTACTGGTAGAATTTCTGTCAGGACCACTATAGGACAAATTAGGATGTGCCATTAGTCTTCTGTTTACTTGCAGATGGAGTACTCTCATATGTTTTATCATCATATTTGTCTTTGTCATGTGCCATTTTAAGGCAAAGAATAATTTTGACTTCCAAAAATTGGGGATCTATTATTTTAGGGTATAGAAATGTAAGAATGAATAAAAATATGTCTTTCTTTAGATATGTGCAATGTGAGGTGAAACTAGGTGTTGTAGTGGATGGAGACAGCAATGAGTGCAGTGTAGGTCTCCTAAGGGCATTTGGGGGCTGCAGGAAAGCCTGCTCCTAAGGCTTTCCTGCTACTCTTGTAATAGGCAGAGTCCAATTAGACTTGTGTCTTGAGGGAAGCTCCTGCTGAACTTGTGTGTGTTTGGGGAGTCAGTGTGGTGAAGAATCTGAGAGTCTCCGTTGGGCTTATTGAAGAGGAGATGACACTGGTAAGCAGTTTGCAAGATAAATGGGAAGGTAGGAAACAAAATTGCTTAAAAAGGTTTCCCATTATTTCTCAGGGTCATCATGTTCCACAACCAGCACTACCAAACTTGAGGGTTCCAGTAAAGAGCAATGGGGGATTAGAAAATAAAGACTCACAGACACATATTTTGAAGATGAATAGCTGAGATGGGTTGGAGTACTGCTCTCTGATGGAGAAGAAGATTTAAAGAGTAACACCAGAAATCTTTATTTAGATAATGTCTCATTATCAGATTAAAGACTATACAAGCATTATTCTTTGTACTCAAAAAGTTACAGGGCTAGCCACACTTATGCAGCTTTTCTGCAGTTGCAATTTACAATTGCAATGTGCAATGTGAAGAGCTCTCAATGTTAGTAGCTCTCAAGAAAGTCCATTGTTTAATGTTACTGTTAAGCAGGCAGCTTCAGAAATAACAGAGCTGGTGAAACATTGTGGTTGTCTAGCAGGAGAGTTCCTCTATTCCCAGGAGCTATGTACCTGAGATCAAGGTCAAGGCAGAAAAAATTCTTCTGAAGAGCCTCCTCATGCAGGGCATTATCACAGCAGCTAGGCATTCTGCATCCTTGCACAGGAACATTCCCAGGCACCAGGCTTGCCACAGCTGAGGTCATCAGAGACCCCAATCTCAGACACTGCTCTCCCATTCTCTGTCATCACCCTTCACAGTCATGGTCAGGAAAATTAAGATTCTCTGTGTTTAGTATGCCAGAAAATAGAGTGGGATATAGGTTGACAGAGAGCCAGTGGCTGATCTTGAGATTGCTCTCATGAGCTGTTGTCTTAGTGGGAATGAGCCTGCCCCACTGAGGTGGGTACTCTGGCCAAATTGAGTCCCCTGAGAAACCTTGAAGGGCATAACCATGCCAGATTCACCATCATCCTGTGTTGGAAGAGATAGGATGCCCAGTAGCCCTGTGAAGTAGAGGCAGGCCTGGCTGAGGCCCAGCTGAGGGGAGTGGAGGACAGTTGGGATCTAGGAAACTTCAGGCTTTAAAGCAGTTAACATCATCCTGTCTTTCCCTTGGACATCTCTTGGTACCTGATGCTTTTGCACCATGAGAAGTGTCTTGATTGTGCAAAAGTGGGAAAAATAGAAACATGGCATTTCATCCCATTTTCCTGAATGTTGACCAAAATTTGTGCTACAAAATAGTCATTCATTGACCCATGCCTACTGGTTTAACACATACCTATGGTTTAGCCACCATTGCACCAAACCTTAGGGTTCCTGATGGGAAGAAGCTCAGAGCCCACACCTTTGCTAGCTGTCAGCAGTTTGGGCACCTGGGAGCTTCAGGTCCAGGTGCATCCCCAATTTTACCCTTGATGGCAGGCCCCCCAGCCTTGGCAGCCCAACCCCCTCAGCCCTGGGGCTTATGCTCAGAAATCCCACAGGTGGGTACCTATGCCAGCATCAAGACACATTCTGCTGGGAGCAAGGTCATCTGGTGCATCTAATACATTTGACTCAGCCTCCATAGATGCTAGCCAGAGGCCAGAGTCTGTGGTCAGTTTTTGTCTGAAGAACAAGCAGCCCCAGTCAACATGGGACAACCAAGGTTCATCTCCCTCAAGCCTTGCAGTGTCAGTGACCTTAAAGGCAACTGGGAGGACAGACTTTTTCCCAGTTGTGACATCTTTCATGGCAGTAATGAGCATCTGCACAAAAAGTAAAGGAACACCCAAAACCAGTCAGCACCTTGGGGCAAGCTTGGGACAGAAACACCAATAGAAGCCCCTAACCAGAGACCCACCATGGGGATGAAGAAACACAAGACAAAGAGCAAACAGGGCAAAAAAAACCACTGGTGTTCCTACCCTGAATGCCATCCCCCAAAGCCTGCCCCAACGCCTAAGCTCAACTCAGGGAACCAACACCACCCCCAGCAAGGCTTTCTCTAGTTGCTCTTGTGTGCCTCAATGAGATATGAGAGCCCAGACTTGTTCTTAGATCCCATATCTGCCTATAGGGCCATGTGCATCTCCTCCCCAAGAGGAGGGACACAAAGAAACAGACAGCACCATGGTGCAAGCTTGGGACAGAACAACCATAGTACCCCTAGGCAGAGCACCACAATGGGTACCAAGGGACATAAGACAAAGCACAAACCAGGGCAAGCAAACACTGGTGTTCCTAAAATTATTGCTAATCCTTAAAGCCTGCATATGCAGAATCTCTTAATCTCACCTCAGGGAATAAGCACTACCCCTAAAAAGGCCACCTCTTCTTTGAAGTCTGTCCATATTCCGTCAAAGGGACCTGGGGACCAAGATCTGGCTCCAAGATCTAGCTTTGGGGCCATGTTCATCTCCCAAAGCTGATGGAACAAGAAGCATGAGAAAGCGCTAACAGCAAACATGGGCTTTAACACCTTCAGCCACACTAACCAGACCATCCCCATAGTGAACACCTCACACAGGAGAAAGAACAACTCTGTTCCTGGAGACACTGCGGCCACTATGTTAAGTGTCAAAAGGTGCCCTCCCCTAGCAGAAGCCCCCAAGTCCACCTGGGAGCACCAACACCACCAGGAGCAAATCTGCATCTAGGTTCACACATCTGTCCTGGTCTCTCACCCTGGCAGCTCTGCATGCCATGGGTGCACAGGGAAGAGGTACCTAGCCTTTAGGATGCCAACCTCATCTAGCCAGGCCACTCTCGGAACCAGGAGCACTGGGGCAGCCACCAGATCCTCTTCCTCAAGGTCAGGACTCATTCCTGTGGGGTCCAGGAGGAAAATGCTGCCCTAAGCCAACATCCACCTGTCGCAGTCTGGCTGGGCACAAAATCACGAGCCACTCAAGCAGGAACAAACTTTATTTTTTAAAACTGCCGCCAATGTCCGGTACGCGCCCGGGAAGATTTTCGATCCACCCACGCGGCCTCCTCCCGGACCCGCAGAGAGAGCTCCTCCCCCGGAACTCCCTCCTACTGTACTTCCCCAACCAATGGGAACTCTCCAGGAGTCCCATAGCCGGCCTAGGTGAACAGCAGGAGTCCAATATCCATATGAATGCAAATCTTAACATAATCATATCATCTCAATGGCTAGCTGGCGTCACCTTTCGACCAAAAATGCCATGCATCATATACTTGGCTCTTAGCATCCACCTTTCTCCCTTGCAGGACCTGGTGTTAGCCCTGTTAGACACATACCACAGGGCTTGCCCTGACCTCTGTGATCCTGGAGAAAACAGGAGGCACAGAGACACAGCCTCCAATCCCCACCCACTTCCTAGGCAGCTTTGCCCTTAAAGCTGACTAGGAGGAGGCTGGGGTCTTATTTGGGCTCATTGATTGGGGTCCTCACTAGTACAGACACAGGCCCTTGGCTTGGCTCTCTCTGGTTTCCTTGTGGCTCTAAGCCCTTTGTAGCCTTTGGCCTTTGGCCATTTGCTTGATGAGGGAAAGTGAATTTTGGCAGATTTCGGGTACCACAGAGTGAGAGGAATGGAAGGTACACAGAGGAAGCAGGCTTTGGGGGAGTGTCTGTTTTCCTTACTAACTGTGGTCAAGGCTGATCCCACACTATCAGGAAGCTCCCTGGGGAGAATTTTCACTGACTGTTCTGCCTGTAGCTCTGAAGCTGTGAGCCCCCCCCCCAAAATATTACCCCCTGCTAGAACACAGCATGAAGGCAAAATGGTGTTCATGAGGGTGGCCCCAAAGGGAGCCAGTGGCTCTGGAGCTAAACTTGCCAATGTGCTGAAGGAAGGCTTGGAGGAAGGGCCAAAGCAGCAATTGGCAGGCTGGGGAAGAGGGGGACACTGAGGTTGGGAGTGGAGGGTGTCTCTGGGAGGAAACAGTAGAGCCTACCCTCATGGGGGTGGAGGCTTCCCTGGTGGAGGTTCTGGGGCATTAGGGAAATGTCTGGCTGAGTCCCAATTGATGCCAGAGGACTGGCTCTTCCTCATGCACATGGGCTTGAAGGGTACATGGTACAGCGGTCCCTGATGGCCTGTGTCTCACCCATCAGCAACAGTTGATGGGCTGCAGAGCTTTCTTCTTCTCAGCAGTCACTGGAAAGGCCATGTCTGGAGGTGGTGGCAGCCTCAGAGCGTCCCTCTGGTAGCAAAGGAAATTTTCATTTCTGTGGCTTACTGATGTCCCCTTGGATGAGGACTTATTCCTCAGCAATGGCTGTCCCTGACTGTCTTCTGCCACCTTCTCACACTGGGTCTTCTTCAGGGGAATCTCTGCAGCTAAAGAGGATCCCAGGGGCAGCTTGAGTTTGGATGAGCCTGAAACCCTCCTCTTCAGGACTAGAAGACCTTGAGCGGAGTTGTAGGAGCTGCTGATGACATTTCTCTTAGGGCAGGAGCTCATACATGAGGCCTGGGAGATCTCAGCTCTGTCTTGGTATCTCTGGGTGTGGAGGTTTCCATGCAGATCCTCAGACCTGAGCACAAAGGAAAGCAGGCAGCTGCGTGTTACAAAAGGCCTAAAAGCAGATTGTGCTCCTGCAATAACATGGGGACTCCCCCTATGACGTTCTCTATCTGTGGGGTCTTCCACTTGCTCAGCCACCTCTTGGCCACTGTCTTCAGGGACTCTGCTCACAGTCTTCCCTGGGCAGGGGCCTTGGGTACACCATGGTTCTGCAAGCTAGCAAGGAGCAATTTCCTGCTCCTGTGCTATAGAAGGCATCAGGTTGCTGAATCAGAGGGGTGAACTGAAAGAAACATTCAAAGATGCAGCAGACAGCAACATCTTCTTCAGGAGACCAAGCATGTGGAAGATGCAGGTCATGTCCAGATCTCCCAGAAAGGATGAAAGTGTCTGTAGGACCCGGGACAAGCACCAGGAAGCACCTTTTTCAACAGCTGATGAGCACTTGCAGGATGCCTGCAAGATGACTTCTGAGAGATCCCAGGCTCCGGCAACCCAGAGGATCAACAGTGGAGGGAAGTCCAAGTTGGCAAGAGCTGTGAGCAGCAGGCCTCATTTGGGACCCTTCTGGCAGGTCTCTGCCTGCCAGGCTGGGGACAGGAATGAGGGACAAAGCTTGCCCTGGAAACTACCTATGGAAGCTTTTAGAGAAGGTGGGATTCAAGAATTCCAGAGAAAGGCACAAAAGTTCATTCTTCTGCTGCAAAAGCGGCTTCAGGCTAAATGGCAATGTCAGACATGTAGCCAGGGCCCAGCTTTGGCCAGTATGAATAGAGAACTCACAGGCACATGCAGAAAACCATCTACCCGGGTACGTGACAAGGTCCAGCCAGGGAGGAACGCGGGCATGCAAGGTCCATGTACAAGCGCTAGGCGCTGAGCAGGTGGGGACTAGGATGATACTCGTAGGTGTTGGACTGAAGGTACCTGCACCTCCAGTATAGGGTCATGCTGCCAGTGCTTCCTCTGGGTGCTCTATCTTGGGCAAGGTGGACCTGAGCACCCCAAGGATGGTGCAGGCAGCGGAGGGGAGCCACTCCTGGGGCCTCTGAACGGGGAAGGAAGGACCGAGGGAAGGTAGTACATCAGCACAGGACTGATTCTGCAGGTGTGCAGCCAGTGAGCAAGTGGGATGGCCTCACAAGGATCTCACTTGCTGTTCCTGGGACAGGCACTCTGTCCTTCTCCATTCCAGTGAAAGTCTGAGCTACTGTTTGTGTCTGGTTTTGCTCTGTTGAGGGCAGGAGGTGTTGGGTTTGATATTTAGGAGCTCTTGCAATGGCAGGAATCCTGCTGCCCATATCCTGGACCCAGAGCTGTCAGACAGGTGTCTGCTGCCCTGGTTGGGCCTTGTTCCATAGAAGGGAATTGCTGGGGAGCAAGGTTCCTGACTGAGGTGCATCTGCAGGGGTGGCAGTTTGGATCAGGGCCTGTGTGTCTTTCTGTACCTCCTCTGGGAACTCTAGGGCAGGGAACAGCTGCTGAGAACCCAGCAGGGGCACCACAGCCCTCTGGCTGAGGGGTTTAGCAATGCAGGCTGGGAAGATCTGGTATCCAGAATGGTATGGAAACTAGAAAAAAACAAGCCCGTATGCTCACAAACGTGATGTTATTCATTTTGGGGCTGCTTTTTTGAATTTTGGTATCTAGATTCTCTAATTTTTTGAGTCTTCATTGCTTAGCTGTTCTGGGAACAATGGTAGGTCTCCTATTCATTCCACAGTGTAATAAGTGTTCAATTTTGACTGATTGAATACAACACAGAAACTTAGAGACCTAGACATCCCCTTATTGTTCACTTTTGGGAGGTTCAAGTTGTCACTGGTAATGTCTTTCTCTAGACAGAAGGGCATCCTGCCAGAGATTGTGTGATTTTTCCAGCTCAAGCTTCCCATAACCCATCAAGATGTCTTGCATACTCCAGTATCCTCTGCTGTCAAGAGCTGCCACTCCTGCTTACTGGTGGTGTGCTGGGCCAGTTTCAAGACTGGGTAAAGTATCAGTGAGCCCAGGCCTATAGAAGCCCAGGAGGGTGCCTCGACTGGGGCCAGTGTTCAAGATGGCTGCTTCTCATGCCCTCTTTTGCCCACTGGCACTCCCAGGTCCATTGGACTTTCCAGGCTGATTGTCATCCTGCTGTGGGGTAGGATGTCACAGCACTCAGTGGGCCTGGTGCAGTTATCCCCAGACCATGCATTTCTGGACCCTTGGGGGTGAGGGTGATGCTAGCCCACAGGCTGCAATGGGTACCAGGGCCCTGGATGGAACAGGATCATGCCATGTCCCAGAAGAACCACAGGCTGCCACAGACCCATGCTCTATTTTCTGTAGGTGAAAAAATTGGAGTCCAGTTCTCAAGAACAGTCTCCTGGGGCTCAGTGTTGAGTTGTTCCTGTGTGTCAGCACAGCTGAGCTGGCACTTCTCAAACTTTCCTCTGGAGTGGCCAGGATGAGAATCTCCTCTGCTTGACTGGGTGGATTGAAGTCACAGTGCTATTGGTCAGGCTGTCTGTGAAATCAGGAGTTACCAGGAAAGCAGCTGATGTCATAGCAGCCCCTAAGTGGGACACTTGACATCCAAGGTCCAGAAAGAACCACAAGGGAGAAGATGCAAGTGTAGTCTCCTACCAGGGCCTGGAATTGCCAGGCCTTTCAATCCAAATTTGCTGGACATCAGCCTTTTCACTTTGAATGTCCTAGTTTTCAAGTGTTTGCCATCATTTCACATGAGAATTCCAGGAACAGTTAAGCATTTCATTGAGAAGAATCAAAACCAAGGTAGGAGGTGTTTGAGCAGGAGGGAATGTTGGGATGGTCAATGGGAGTGACTTTCTAGAAGCTAAACTCAGTGTCATGGTTCTGATGGGGATTTTCTGAAATCACAGAACTATCTGGATGAATGGCTCTAGACTTTTCTTTCTTTTCTCTTTGTCAGTACCACATATTGAACCCAGGTGTGCATAAGTCCTGAGCCACATCCTGAGTCCTTTTTTATGTTTTTATTTAGAGACAGGGTCTGGCTAAGTTGCTTTGGGCCTTGCTAAGGTGCTGAGGCTGCCTTTGAGCCTTCCATTCTTCTGACACAACCTCCCCAGCTGATGGGATTATACTCATGGTAGTTTGGTCTTTTATTTTAGTCAGGAATCTATGGGTTAGTATTTTTCTTAGGGAATGGCCAGGTGGAGAAAAGTGGGCCATAAATAGATTTTTTTTTTGTTTGTTATTGAAAATGGCTGGGGACTGTGGTTTGAATTAACCCAACAGTCTTCTCAAATAATAATGACCCAAGCATTTAATTTATTCAAGTTGTACCCGCCTCTCCTCCTGTCCCATGCCACCATGGATCACTGAGTGTTTTCTTGGTCAGAGTTCAGTCATAACCCTTTTCTTGCTTACTGAGACTGGGCTAAAACTTTCTACAATGGCACCTAGGTGTGCATAAATAAAATTAAGCTTTTGACAGGAGTGCTTTCAGTCATGCAACTACAACGTTTGTTAGCAAATGATTTCTTTTGTCTAAGGATGTTTTTCTTTTAAAACTGCCCAAAGAAATCACTGGAAAAGATCCCAGTCACCTGCCATATTAATCTCATTGGGTATTTTAGCTCATCAGTACTTTTAATTATTTCCTCCTCTTTGTAGAATCACAGCAATAGAATTTTTGTGGCTGGGGAAGTAGCAGGCTTAGAAATAGAAGCACAATTACAATTAAGTTTTTTAAGCAGGAAGATGAAGTCCTCAGTGCTTTCCCAGTGATCTTGACTTTTTTATGGTGGGCTACTCTGGGAATGGGATAGCTATCCCTAAATGATAGGTATCACCATTCACGTGCAAGAGCTAATTCAAGGGGTTCATCAACCTGTTTTTTAAGAAGAAAGGATGTTCACAAGGTATTAGCATCATGAAATACAAAGGCACACCTGCACTAGTCTTTGGGAATTAGTAGTCTTCTGGAGCAGGCACCCTGGTTGTATGAAATTAAGTGGCCTGGTACACTTGGGCAAGGATAGAAGACAACTTCAATGTGAGCTGGAAAGCCCAGAGGTGATGACCAATAGAGCTGCTCCTTGGCACTGCATTTCCTCACTCTGTTGTGTTTATCATTAGAAATATTTTATTTTTCATCATAAAAACAAGTTAATAAGTGGTGAATAAATGTCAGTCTCTTCTGATGAGATTGAGGAGCAATTTGTAAAAAGATTTGTAAAAAGCTGGCTTCTGGGCTGAGGTTGTGGCTCAGCGGTAGAGTGCCCGCCTGGCACTTGAGAGACCCTGGGTTCGATCCTCAGCACCACATAAAAATAAATAAACAAAACAAAGATATTGTGGACAGTTAAAGACATATTTCTTTGGAACTGCTGATCTAGTCCATAGCTCAAGAGCTATGGAATTCTCAGAAATATGCAGAGGTCAATTTATCAAGGTGTTTCTCAAAGAAGTAATCTCATCAGTAAATGAAGGCATAATATTTTAATCTATTTGTCATTTCTATGTAGCTTTAAATGTACATAGAAATGACAAATAGATTATAATTTAAATGCACAGACTTTGGAACAAAACTGCTTAGGTTTTTCACTGTGACCTTGGAAAAAACAGTAAATGTCTTGTGTATAAAAATCAGAATAACTGTGACAAATGTGAGTACTAAAACATATAACAAAAGTTAAAGGTTTTCTACCATGCAAATAGTAAGCACCAGATGTTAGCCACAGTTTCCCTGTAATTGTGCCTACTTTCTTCTCCCCAATTTCAGTTGGAGATCATCTCCTCTTTTGCTACTTTTACTGAGGTCCAGCCATGCTTTATCTTCTGCCATCTGTTTTTTTTTTAATTTTGTTTAATTTTCTCCTCTTCATTTCTTGCCATATTTGATGATCTGAATCAGTGTCTATGTCTAATATGAAAGTGACTTATGGAATATGGAGAATATTGAGAAAAATTATATCTTGATATCTGCAAAAGAAATTAGATCAATGGGTATGTGTAAGTCTCATAGAGATCAGAAACATTATGCTGTTTGGGCATTCTATGTGATTAACCTAGATAGAAAAGCAAGGGCTAGACTACAATGCTTGATTCTTGCTATAGCCACCCAGAATCATCCTATAACCAAATGGTTTACTGGTATAAAATGAAATAATGATTGCTGATTCAGGCTTCAGTTATAAATGAGCGTATGAGTTTTTACTGGCTGAAAATATTCATCAACTGGTAGGACTTTCATCTCTCTCTGTGTATAATTTATTATTACATTCAACCTATAAATGATGGCCTAAAAATGAACAAATGCCATTCATCTTGTGATTCTATTCAGCTACAAAAGAGTAGTTACACTACCTTGAATGTCTACTCAGATTAAAATAAAGCCTACCCCAGTTCTGAAAATCAGAGGAATTTTTACTTAGGTTTTGTTTACTTAATCATTAGAATAAATAAGAAATCAAGAAAATTTTATTGCTCCTCAGTTTTTCCTTTATCCAATATTTTACTTACTAATTGCAAATATAATTGATTTTATGTATTTTCAGAAAAAATTGAAGTCATCTGATCATTTGCATCTACTCAATGGAAATGGATATTCTTATTCTATAATTTCTCCAATTTTATAAATTAGAATTTAAACACCAAGAAGATGCTAAATTACATGCTCAATCTAACATATTTAGAAGATGAGGAATAAAAATGCAGATTTAATTCCACACTGTTTTCCACCATTAATTCTTACAGCTTTAAGTAAAATATGTCTCCCGTTCATGAAATCATAAAAGATAGTGAGGTATGCTACATTCTATTGCATGGTGAACTTCTATTTTGGGCAGTCCCTTTAACAATAGCATAGTCCTATAGGATCTGATTGCAAACTTGAAAATGAGATATTTTGGGGGCTCACCCAATTTCCATTTCCCCTCCTTATTTAAAGAATCTTACATATTACAGTACGCATTGTCAGTGGGCTGTGTCCTGGGTAGCACTAGGCCTGATTACAGTGCTCTTTAGAATGGAGCAAGAATTGACACATGATGTTTCTCTTTTTTCTTTTTTTTAAAGGCTTAAAATGTATTTCAATAAATTGATGCTGCATTACTGCTCCATTTCTCAGAAAACTCCAAATTTAAGGTATTAGAATCAAATCAAACATGGTAAACCAATAAAAAATGCACAGCATAACTACCTAAGCTAGGCAAGGCTAAGAGCTACTGTCAGACCATCAGCATAGAGCAACCCTGTTTCCAAGACTGTATGAGACCTATCAAGAAAAGCTGTGAATAGCAACTTCATAGACACAGAAGGGTCAATTCATGGGTTGTCTTTAACCAAGAAAAAGATGAAGGCAAGTTAACACAAACATTTTTTAAAGATGTACTAAAATGAAAAGTTCTAAGAGAAAACGTCTTCTTTAGGACATGAAGGGGTAATATATGGGATATAACAGAATTTTATGTATGTTGTCTATGACCTCTGTGGGGGATGTTTTGTTTTTGTGGCATATGTTGCATCATATCTGGGATCAAGTTTGGTAAGTAAATAAAATATAATGGAAAAAAATGGAATTATCAAGATTAACAGGGCTCTAACTGAATCCATTTTGCTATGAGTCACCAGCCCTCAACAATCACATCTGAGACTTCAGGAATGTACCACACAGAATCAATTAAACAATATACCACAAAGAACTGATTTGCTAAGTATCACC
Organism: Marmota marmota marmota; assembly: GCF_001458135.2. Taxonomy (NCBI): domain Eukaryota; kingdom Metazoa; phylum Chordata; class Mammalia; order Rodentia; family Sciuridae; genus Marmota; species Marmota marmota. The sequence goes on from NW_026006604.1 coordinate 134,986, forward strand.
CATCCCTTGCCATCAGCCTCTAGCATAATTAAAATTTGAAATAATTTTCTTAAATAATCAATTTCTCATTGGATTTCTTCTCCATAATCCTACTAAAATGTAATCAAAATTAAACAAATTACAAACTATGTAGTTTTAAGTTGTCTGAGAATCTGAAAGTAGTATGTTTGAGTAGAATGTTATTATCCATGAAAATGTAAAGACAGTGAATATTTGGGACATGTGGGCAATTCTTTTACTCTAGAATATTATATGATATTGGGTCATAACATGTCACATATCTCCACTATCCTGGAAACACTTTATGAAATAAAGTATTTAACTAGGCTGCTAAGATTCAGTGTGCAGGACAACATGGATAAAAAATAATATACCAAATATATTCATATGCTCAGATTTCCTGATGACGCTATGATTCTCTGAAGATTGATTCAAAATGGGTACAAACATAAGAATTTTCTTATTGAGCATTGGAAGAAAACATTCAGAGCACATTCACAACTCACAAGTGTCTGGTCTTTTTCTGAGCATTATCAATTGCTTCCCAAAATGATATAATGTAGTTGAGGACAAATGTTTAAACAACAATAAATTTTTGATTTAGCATATATATGACTAAAAAAGTACATTTTAAAAAATGTTATCTGTGCAGGAACTATATGTGGGTGTTAAGGGAATATTACTTTAAGAACAAGTAATTTGCTTATATAAGTTTATGAATAATCTTTCCTCAAATTATATATATATATATATATATATATATATATATATATATGTAGGTGTATACATAATTTTCTGTATGATGTATGTATATTACACATGTATAAAAAGGATACCATCAACGTATTTTCTCCAAGTATTTATGTGAGATGGGGAGAAAATTTGAAGTTCATTTAACTACAACAAGTTAATCCAGTTAGTCCTCACTATCGATTTTTATGTTCCCATAGTCAAAACAAGTTAAACCATATTAAAATGTCAAACATTACACTCATTAATGCTCAAAGACCATGCTTGTAGGTCCAGTAATCTAGGCTTTAACAATTTTATCACATCATAGGTTTATACAATGAATGGGGAAAACCAAGATGACAAGTTCAGAATGAATATCAATAACAGGAATTAAATGTTGAAAGGGACTCAATTACACTGATGGTGGACAGTTTTTCTCAATAATATTGGAAATAATAATTCCATTGAATAATTCCAGTACTGCATTGATTGGCTTGAAAAGTGGGTAATTTTTATGTAGTGATATAAGGCAAAACATACTACAACATAAAATTAAATGGAGAGAAGCTCTCAAGGTTTTGTGTTGCTTAGATGGAATGTTTCTCCAAGAAATATTTTTAATATTTGACTAAGAAGGAATAAAATGTATGAGGCTGAAACATACTCAAATTTTTTGATACCAACTCAATGTATTTTTTTAATCAATGAAAACAGAACTACATCAAATCCCCAGTCTATTTCCTCTCCATTCTTCCAATAAAGCCAACCTGTTTTTTTTCTTCCCTCTTTTCATTATCAAACTGAAAATATATGGTCTTGTATTTTCATAAGACACTTCTATTGTTACACTATATTTTGTAGTAACTGTCAAAACTGGTTTACCTTTGGGTCAAACTTTTTCATTTTTTTGTAAAGAAGTAATAGAAATTGTTATTTAGCTATGAGGATGCAGTTTGAAGAGCCTTCACATGGATGGGAGGGGAAAAAATTTGTAACAGGACATTATGGCAAAGATCTGCCCATGTTTTAGCTTATCATAATTGCTAAAATCAGATTGATATTTCCTTTTATGTATGTATTTATCTGAAAGTTTACCAATGAGAAGAATAATTTTTCTGGAAGTAATATGGAGATTATTACACAACCAAGTATGCCTCAATTATGTAGTCTTTGATAGAAGTCAAATGATCAATGGATAACAGGGATCCTGGGAAAAAAAGGAATCTTAATGAACAGAAAATCCTGTTTAGACCAAGACTACATTATAGGAGAATGGTGATTTTTATGCTTAGATTTCCACTTGTTTGTACAGATATAACCTGGGCAAAATAACTACATGTCTGCATGTGATTTAATAGTTTTCTCATAATGTCTTCTGAGCCTTTGAGTCACTGGCAGTTTTCTGAATGATGTACACACTGTAGGGGCAATGCAATATGTCATATTATAGGAACACTTTGAAAGTAAAACAGGTACTATTTATAATTTTACCCTGCCACAAAGAGTGTGACCCCATACCCCACTGAATTATTGCTGAGCAGACAGCACCTCTTCTTTTGCATCTTGGGAAACAATTGTGGCCTTGGATGGGTAGCAGAACCAGGTAATTCTTGGATGATGAAGGCTTTTTGCAGTCAGTGTCTCATACCTTGCTGAGGCAGCTGCCAGGAACACGTATTCATGACAGGTGCAAATCACCTTGGAGAAGACCAGATGTTATGCTCAATTGGTCACAGGGACTTCTTTTCTAACGATCTCAAAATAGAAAGTAATAGTGACCCGGTTTTGTAGATCTTTACTCCTTAAATATAAGACTTAACAAGAACATATTGAACCCTATAATCTCATTCCTGACAGTATTAAAATCTATTCTCCTAAGATTTTATTTTATCTTTTTCCTAAAATTCTCAGTTCCTGCTTTTTTCCATTTATCTAAATCTTTTTTTTTTCTTCTGAACTTTCCCACAGGCAGTTTAGTGTATTGAGGTGTATGTAATATTTCCCGGTAATTATCTTTCTTAATTAGATTGAAGTATTCCCCTACTCAATTATCTAATTCTTAACTTAGTAACTGTTATTGATCATTATTTGATCCCAAAACTTTCACTTAGTACTATCCATTCACTAATAAATTCATTAATCAAATAATTTAGTTTAAAATTTAGTAATAAGTAAAAGCATCACTTTTAAAATATGAAAATGATTACACTTTAAAAAAATCAAATCATAAAATAGATATCTCTTAAATACCTTCAATGCCTCATATAAAAACTAAAGTCTGGTATTAATTAAATATTATGTTACTGAATGATATAATCTGTGGGGACCAAAACTAAAAAAAACACTTGACAGAATAATAAGTGCATATTTGTATATATGAGTAAAAAGTGAGTGACAAGTGTAGATACTTCTAATTTTTAAATTTAAACATTGGTTTTCTGAAATATTGAGATTTTTCATAATATATAATATTTTGAAATTGGAATATTGTTGCAAAATTTATTTATGCATCAATTTTTATAATAAATATGAAAGATGTTATGAAAAGTGAAGGGGTCCTGCCCTAACAGGGTCCAGGGAGTCCTGAAGAATGAGTGGGATCTGCGAAAAGGATGAGACAGGAGTCATTCCATTGGAGCAATCTCCAGAGAGAAAGAGAGAGAGCTCTAATGCAGCTTTTTCTGGGTCATCTTTTATTGCAATTTTTCTCATCATTATAGGTTCAGAATATGTCATTGATTATAGAAGTTCAAAACTTTGCCAAGATGTGACATTTTCTTAACCATCATTAGGGGTATAGAAAAGTGTAACATCAGTTTACATTTTTCCAGTATGTGACCTTTAGTTATTAATTATTAAGGGTATGCAATCATTGATAAAATGAGTCACTAATTTACATTTTTCAGATTTTCCCAGTATGTACTATTTTTCCCAAGATATGCTATTTTCTTTTTAACTAATGACAAACTATGTAACCAGACTCGAAGTCTCCTAACCTATCATTAACCTTTAAGTTTAAAGTACACCTGAACTTTATTTCTAATCTAAAATTCCCATCTAAAAAAGTCCCCTTAAATCGTATACTTAAAATATTCTAAAGTTTATAAATAATTCTTAAAGTCTATAAACCATTCTTAAAGCATATCAGAAACTCATACAACTAAAAACTTAAGAATTATAAACCCAAGAATCTAAATAAAATAATATTTCTAAGATTATTCTAAAAATATGTCTTATAAAGCTACTTTAATTAATTCCTACATTTATTTTCATAAAACTGGTTGAACGGCTTTCTCAAAGATTTTGTTTCTTAGTCAAGGCACACTATCTCTTATATCTTTGTAATCTCTCTCAGTAAAAAGCAAGTTCTAAATAAGAGTTCGCTTACTGCCAATATTAACTATGCTCATCATAAATCCCTATGTGAAGTAAAGGAGGGCTTATAGAAAAGAGGACAATGTGTATTTATATGTCTTAACTTTCCTAAGTATATAACATAACTTTCCTTAATCAAAAATAACTACATATGGTGGTTTTTGTACAATAAGCTTTTTAAGAGGCTGGAGTTATGGGCCTGGGATCTTAGTGGATATAATCAATGTGGTGCCTAAAATTCTCATGACTTTTCAGAGAATGATTGTTGTCCATTATCAGTTTTATCCTTAATGTATTGAGATAGAGGAGCAGCCTTCTATTGTCCTCAATATGCTGAGGGTTAGTAGAACACCCTTCAATGCATGAACTACCTGTTATGTTCTAGCCATCTGAAATTTAATTTGGTTTGGCATTTAACATACTCATGCCTCCTGTCAGGAACATGCGCATGAAAATGAAAAGTCCCAATTACATAAAAACGGGCCTCATGGTTTTGGTTTCCCTCCAACCAGCGCGGCTTTGCCAGCATTCATCCTCACTGTTACCTTGTCAAGACAGTGAGAGAGTGGCTTTGCCAGCACTTATCTTCACTGTGACCTTGTCAAGACAGGGAGAGGAGGAGTGCCTTCACCAGAAAAGTAAATTAATGTTATCAACAATCAACCAAAACCAGAAGTTTTGTAAAATAACTATTTCATTTTCACTATGAATATTAACTTTTATTTTATTATTATTGTGCTATAGATATCCGTACTCCTGATTTTATTTGTAATAATTGTTTAAGTGAATGTCATTGGTTTACACCTGACCTCTCCAATACATTGTGAATTCAGAAAACACTATTTCACCTCTGCTTTTGTCAGAAATCATTGTACTCTCTGCAAAGTCAGCTTAATGAGTTCTGGTAATAAATTTCCCACTTATTATATGTTTGATAATATATTATATTGCTTCAATTAAGTGGATATATTTTGATAAGACAGGAGAGTCTGGAACATAGGCATGCTTGCAGTGCTGGAAGATTATTGATCAACTAAAATTAGTAGTAAAACTCTCTTATTTGATAGAATGTGACAGATTCCTTATTTATTATTCTTTCATTCCAGTGAATGAATTATACTTTCTAATGAATCCAGACATCTTTCCGTGAAGCCCAAATCTTCACATGCCATCTAGAAATATTATAATTTCTGGCCCAAAAGAAATGTGCAGTTAGTGTAGTAAGAGTGGTGAGACTTGACTGGGAACCTACATCTTTTTTCCACGTGTGGATGAAGTAATCTCCACAATAAATTACAGTTTTCTTTCAATATCAGCCTGGTTTACAGATGAGGATTTTGGAGTAGTAAGGTTAATCAAAACTACACAAGGGCCTGCAATTTGTTCACTGCATCTGCCATCACTTCCTCAGGAGACCTATTCTGACAATTAGCCCTGCCCTTTAAAACTAGTTTAAGACAGAGGCAGGATGAAGAGGGGAATTTGATTTGTCCACAAGCAAAAAGGCCTAAAGTTTTATAGTGTTCTTACAGGGTCCATTATAATTCTCTTAATGAGGGTTCAGCTAACTCAAGAACTTCATATTTTTCATTAACGTTTCAGACTTTTCACCTTTCCTAGGATTTTAATCAAAGCATTCCGTTGTGTCATGTCTCTTCTCACATGGTATAATACACATAGTTTCATTAATGTTAGCCCCCCAAAGAGTACTGTTTTTAAAAGAATTCAACTAACATTTTACAGAAATTATTTCTGAACATGCACACAAATATACCACATGGGCACAAACACAAATAAAAAATATTACTGTGAATGTTGTGACACTTATGATATTTTATGCCAATATAATTTGTGAATGTGTACCACTTAGTCATATGGTAGACACACTTGTGCTTAAGTGCTTTTATGCAGCTATTTATTATAGGACTATAATTAGAATCAAATTTATCTCAACTTTTAAGTAACTATAAACAGGAAGACATTTATAATATAGATAAATGACTGAAAGGAAAGACAAGATTGAAAGATAATTAAATGTAGGATGAAAGAATAGCAGGAAGAGAGGAGAAGAAAGAAGAAAAAGGAGAAAAAAGAAAAAACAGGGCTCAAATCTTAATGTTTTCCTTGTTATTTTGAAATGGTGGTTTTAGTGATTCATATACTGATTTAAATATAGGCAAGTTTTATTCAAACTCCTGCCAATTCAGTTAAAGAAAATTCACTGACTATTTGTGGTATAGCTGTTAGGAAACAACTACAATGCCAGAAGCAAGACACAAGTTGTAAAAGACAAAAGAATTAGCATAAAATGGGTATTAACAATTTGAGAACTTTAGTATACTCTGTATTGATATTATTTTGCTCAAATATAATTTCAAACAATTTTCCTCTTAAATGTATTATTATCCGTTCATATTTAAATTTAATTATTTCAAATTTGCTTCAAATTGGGAGAGATTATTCAAATAAAAAATGTACTTAAGAATCAAATTGTATCCTTTGGTTTCAAGCTTATCTAAAAATGCTTTTAACAAAAAAGATAAAATTGTTACTTCTGCTATTTTGATGAAGAAATAACTGGTAGGTAAATATGATTTGATGAGCAGCAATGTCAACCTATTTGGCAGAAAAATGTATTTGAAACAAAATTTTGATTTAGGACACTTGAATGCACAGCAAAGTTCTCAGACAGGTAAGTAAGGCAGGGAAAAAACAAGCAATGCAGAAGATTCCTTTCACTGCATTTCAAAAAGAGCATCCAACATTTCCATTACCCTAAATTCAGGAGGCTCTATTACCTGAGTGGCAAAGGTATAAAACAATAGATAGAGTTTGATGATTGAGTTGGTGTTCTGAGCCCTGAAACATAAATTATTAGGATTAATTCTGATTATAAGTTCACACATGGGCTGTGGTTGTACCTCAGTATTAGAGCACTTATCTAGCACATGTGAGACACTGAGTTTGATTCTCAGCACCACATAAAATTAAATAAATAAAGGTACTGTGTCCATCTACAACTAAAAATATTTTTTAAAAGCTCATACTTTAGTAGTAAATTGCATTAAGAAGGCTATATTATGGAATTCTCAAAAAGCTACATGACTCAAGCAATATGACAAAGATAGATGGTAAGCTAATTACTGAGCTATGAAAACTGTATTTTAAATATGTTAGCATAATTTCTGATATAATTTTCATTCTGTTTAATCCAAAGTTTCTACACATGAGTCCATTCTAAGATTAAGTGTTAAATTGGAAGAAATTCCACATGAATAAATTATTTTTGCAGTGCAATAATTTCTATTATAGTAAACTACTGTATTTCTGTTTTTCCTTATTTTTTTTAAATAATGCAAAGCCAAATTACACATATTATTACATCCTAAGTGAAATTCTATCACTACCTGGAATTTGCATATGTACAAAGACTTATTTTTAAGAAGCATTCTTTGGAATATTTGCTTTTTGTATATCCTCATTTCCTCTTCGCCATCTCCGTTATTAATATTAACCTTTTTTTAAATCACACAAGCCCTAGCAATCCATAGCAATCCACAATAATGAATCAATCTAATAATCTGTTCCTTCCCCACTTTTTATTGGGCTTCTTGCTGGAGAACAATCATACACTGCTGATTGTAACCAAAGTTACTTCCTTTAAGTTTCTGCATAAAGCAGCACTTTTTTTTTCTTCTATCAGATCACTCAATTATATATTCATTTGCATTTCATTGAATCTATTATTACTGTAATGGTTAATTTTTGTGTCAATTCTGTTTATTTAAGGTGCCCAAATATTTCCTCAAATATTATTCCAGTTGTTTTGTGATAGTGTTTCACTGTTGAGATTTAAATTTATAGACTTTGAGTAAAATATCCTTCCTAATTAATGTTGGTGGACCTTATTGAACCAGGTGAAAATTTTCTTAACATTTTTTATAATTTTATTTTACTTATTAGTCTTTTATGTGGTGCTGAGCATTGAACCAGTGCCTCATCCGTGCTAGGCAAGTGCTCTACCACTGAGCCACACCTTAGCCCCTGAAAGTTTTTTATTAAACAGATGATCTCTGTCAATCAAGAAAGTATTCTGCCAGAGAATTTGTTTGGTTCTGTTTCTGCAGTTACACACACACACACACACACACACGCACACACACACACACACAACTTTCTGGTCACTCTGTTAATCTGTAGTACCCTGAATAATGTAGATTTTGTTACCAGCAGTGGTTCTAAAAGAAACATACTTTTAAGTCTAACATTCTGAACTGGTTCTGGAGTTCCTGGAATAAGCTTTCTAATCATTTTTTAAAGAAATAATTTATTTTTTTAGTATTTATTTTAGCTGTAGTTGGACACAATACTTTATTTTATTTATTTATTTTTATGTGGGGCTGAGAATTGAACCCAGGGTCTCGCACATGCTAGGTGAGCACTCTACCGCTGAGCCATAACCCCAGCCCTTCTGATATTTTTTATTTAAAGAAAACATTGATTTTGTGTTGTATAGTAAATATTGCAATGACAGTCCATTGTATGTTGTGATAATGTCATTTTTTGATACTTCTAATCAAACCCATATAAGGAGTAAAGATCTAGGTCACTATATGTATAATACTTTCAACATTTTTATTACATTAATTTTTATTACTAAAGTTGTCACTGAACAAAGCAAGGAAAGAAAAGGGTATGCTCAAAGATTTAATCCAGAACTCAAGCGCCACTCTGATATGATGTGAGAGTGTCTTCCACTGTCTGTGAAACACCCTTATTTCCTGTATCCACAGAACTGAGTTTACTGAAAAACAAACTGGACTTCCATTTTGAGTGGTTGGATTACAATGCAAATAGAATTCCCAACCTCAGAGTATTGACCATTAAAGTCGATGCAATGATTGTGAAGGAGTGGGGTATAGTATGTTGGACTGGAAATGTGCGGGAAGACCCTGATGTACCTGGGGACAGTAACTCTCTACTGATGAGTTATCTTTGCCAGTACAACCAACCTCTCCACCTCAACTGAGGAAATTAAACTTCATTTCCCAAGGAAATTATGATGACCTTCCCTGAGGAGCTTGCCTTGAGAGACCACTGAGAGTCCTCAGAACTCACTTTCACTATCACTTTTTACTTTTCTGGTTCTGTAACTAGACTCAAGGCCTGAAAATTTCCTAAAAATATAGTATAGAGTGGGACCATGAGATCTCAGAGAGCTAAAAGCAAAGGAACTACTTATTTTTTCTAATTCATACAGACAGACATTTGGGGAATAAATGTGGAAATAGATAGTATGACTGTGGGAAGATACAGAAAGAGCATAAAGTTCGATTAAGATGAATTTATAGATAAAGGCTCACTAAGCAGAAATTCTGAATTTAATGATGTAGTTAGGGGGTAAAAAAGACTTTTACTTTGTTTCTTTGTTGATGGAAACATGAAGTAAAAGATTCCCCATAGTAAATGAATTTCAAATGCCTTGGTTTACTGTAATAGGACACAAAGGTTTAGGGAATTTGGAATATTAGAGGAATTTTTTTAAGACCTACTCACTCACCCTGGGAGGTCCAGAGGACAAACCTTTTGCTATCATTGTAAGAAATAAGTTTGTGAAGGTAGTCCCAGCATCTCAGTGATCAATCTTTTCTGTAGGATGGAACTTGGAGTCATGAGAACTGATGGCACTAAACTAGGAAAGCTGAAGGCAAGGAGAATAATCAGATCTTTGAATGATTGGGCCACTCAATGGCCAAAAAGCAAAGTGTACCTGGATACCATAAGGCAGGAGGCAAAAGAGAGACCCGATTATTATGAATCATGTCATTTGTAGACATTGGCAAGAAAATCATCCTGTTCCTATAAATGAAATAGATCAAGTAATAACTTAGTAGGCTTCTTATCTCTATAATCAGAAAAGTTCTAGGTCAAGTGAATAAAAACCGAGCCCAAATCCCAAAGCAGTCATTGCCCCTTTCTCGATTCCCTGACTAGAGCAAGTTTAGAGATTCAGAACCTCTTGAATAAAGAGATGGCAGGATCCCTTGAGGAAGGGTCACACACTTCCAAAAAGTTCATCCTGTTAATCTTTCTCCCATCTTTCTCTAAAGGGACCCACACTCTTTCAACAGATTGACTCTACATTGGGGAGAAGGAAATAATGAAACCTTTTGGTGATTTCTGTCTTCTGGCTCTGAACTGAACTATCTTGTCACTAATGTCACTCATTACCATAGGAGCTTATAATTTTAAGAAAAACAATGAATTTTTACTCAAGTCTATTTCACAGTTGTTTCAGTGGATCCCCAAATCACCTTGTGGTTATTTACCCAGTTGCAGAATATATAACAGAAAATAGATTGATTCAGTATCTGGTAAATTCTCAAATGGATTCTCTGAACTGCAGAGTAAAAGCTATTCTGGTGGGAATGGCCAGAGAAAGCCAATAAAATAGCTTCTACCTAGAAAAAATTGTGAAGCCAAAAACAATACTAAATTCCTAGAAGGAATGCAGAGAATAGCAGCACCACCAAGGACTTGATACATGTGTCTTCTTGCCTATAAAGAAGACATATGGGTCTTATAGAATATAAACAGGTGTTGACTCCAATTGTAGCTGCTGCACCAGATGTGGTTTCATTGCTTGAACAAATTGGTGCATCCCCTGGTACCTGCTATGAAGTTACTTATATAGCAAATTAATTTCCTCCTCTATCTACCAAGTAAATAACTCCATTAGAAGTTTGCTTCTGGTTTTCAAGGCCAGCAATACAAATTCTCTGTTGTCCTTCAGGATATAACAATCCCTATTTTTCGGTCATAATTATGTGCTCAAGAAACTTGACTCCCTTTTCCTTCATTACATGTAACACTGGTCCCTTATGCTGATAAAATTTTGTTGTTTATATCTAGTGAGATAGAAGTAGAAACTGCTTTAGATTTATTGATGAAATACTTATTTAACAAGGGAATGCATTATATATAATATATACATACACACATATGTTATATTTAGATATAGATAGATGCATATCAACAGCTTTCACTGCAGTGAAGTTTCCAGTTGCCAAATCATGTAAGGCATGTTGAGACATTCCTGTTAATGTGAAAGATAAATTCTCATGTGTGGTCTCATGGTCTCTCCTATAACCCAAAAGAGGCACAATTCCTACTGGGCCTGATTGGATTTTGGAGGCAACACAGTCCTTGGCTATTTTGGTCTATTTACCACTCAGTGACCCCAAAACCTGCTTGTTTAGGGTGAAACCCAGAACAAACGAAGGCTCTGCAATGTGTCCAGTCTACCATATAATTTATTCTGCCATCCAAGCTACATGATTCAGCAGATGCAATGGTGGTAGAACTGTTAGTGGCAGATTGGGATGCTATTTGGCAACTCTCTGTTGGTGAATTGCACCACAGAAGCTTATTAATTTGGAAAAATATTCTACCTCTCTCTGGATACCTACTCTCTTGTTAAGAAAAAAATAATAGCTTTCTACTGAGCCTTAATAAGGCTAAATTCATAAGCATGGGACACTAAGTTATCATGTGCCCTGTGCAGTTTTGAACATTGCACTACTTGATGCAGAAAGCCATTCAATTGTTATGTATAGCACTTCTCTATAATCAAATGAAAGTGGCATGTACAGATCCGGCCTAAGCAGGCCCTAAAGACACAAATAAGTTACATGAAGAAGTGGCTGAAATGCTCAGGGGCTCCACTCTTGGTAAATTATCATTGTTTTCCCAGACTGTGCCCATGACCTCATGGGGTGTTTCCTGTGTTCAGTTGGCAGAAGAAGTAAAGACTTGGGCCTGGTTTATAGATGATTCTCCATGATATACAGGTTTCACCTGAAACTGAACTCCTATAACATTACAGCCTTTCTGGGGCATCACTAAAGGAGAGTGGTAAAGTTCAATCCTTCCAGCAATCAGACTTAATTCAATGCACCTGGTATTTAATTTTGCTTGGAATTAGAATATGCCAGACAAGAAATAATTCATAGATTTGCAGACTGTAGCCAGTGGTCAGGTACTGAGAAGGATGTGATTACAAACTTGATGGAGGCCATGCATGAAATCAACAATATGGATTTTTACTCAGCAAGTTTGAACTGGATATAACCACTTGTTGAAGGCCCAATCCTGTGGCAGGTTGATTACACTTGACCACTAACATCTTGGGAGTGTTGACACTTTATTCTTACTGGAATAGGCACTTAGAGAATATATAGATTGTTTTAATTCCCAGCATTAATGTTTCTGCCAAATCTACTATCTGCAGACTTATATAATACCTTACTCACCAAAAAGGTTTTCCTTATTGCATTGATTTTGACCATGTAAATCGTTTCATAGCAAATAAAGTTTAGAATTAGGCACAAACTCATGAAATTCACTGATTTCTTATGTTCTTCATCAGCCTGATACAGCTGATTATCATTCCAACCAGATAGCAATAATTTGTATGGTCTGGTCAAAGTCTCCAGAAGGCTGTATGTGCTCTGTGCCCACTTAAATACAAGGCACTACTATTCCCCCAGTCAGGATTCAGTATTCAGCCAGGGTTCACTTGTTTTGAATTACAGGTACTTACCCTCTCTATCAGTCTCCCTTGTATTTTTATGAGATTCCCTTTTAATCCACTTTGCTCGCTCTCTCCCCCTTTCTTTTTTTCTCTCTAGAATGCATGGACACATCCATATATGAAAGAAAACATTTATTCCTTGAATTTATATTAGTCTGTTTATGTCACTTAGCATGATATTCTCATTATTATGCAACACCTGTGATCCACTGGAAAAACTGTTGATTCCTGTCCCAATAACCTCCTGTTCTGCTGGCCTAAAGATCTTTATTTCAAAGAGAAGAATGCCTGCCCTAGGGAAAAACAGCGATTACATTGAACCACAATTAACACTACCCCCAGCCATTTAGGGGATCTTCCGGTATTTCAAACAAAATGTAAAGAAGAAAATTACTGTGCCAGCTGGGATGATCAGTCTGAATTATTACTCTGCAATAGAAGAAAGAGTAGGAAGAACACAGGGGGTTCCTTAGAGCACCTCTTATTTTACCTGGCCTCTCTTGAACCTTTGAGAAAATTACAAAATCATTTGGAAAATGGTCACCTCTGGTTCACTAATCACCAGATAAAAGAAAATATTTCAGTAACTATTTTGCTTGACCTGTGATGTTCAATAGTTTTTTTTGTTTTGTTTTGGTCATTTCTTATTCCTAAAACTTTTTTCTTGTTTTGTCTTCCATGGTACTATTTAATCCCTGTCTTTTCACTCCTTTTGATGAGATCAAAACCTTCATCTGCTTAAAATCAAAATTCATTATTCTCTTTCCTCTGTCATTTTTCCTAGACTATATTACATGCTTGTGTGATTTTTTTCCCATATGTACACAAAATACACTTTAGTGAGTTCTAGGTTAATTAATTCAAGTATCTGTAATACACTTCACCTGGTTACTTTCATGTAATGAAGAAATACAATGTCTAACACTGTTTTTTTTTCATATTATCCCAAATCTTTACATGATACTAATAAAAAAGAAGTCAGATATCTGTCACATTTTACTTCTCTTTTATACTCTCCATGCAATTATCCACCAATTTCAGAAGATTTTGCCTCTATGGTATTCCTCCAATTTCCCCCATCCTTTCCATGTCATGGTGAATAGAAGTTGACATTTTTCATTTTCTGTCATGTCTCAGATCTTCAAATCTAATATCAAATTTCTTCCATGACTTCCTACTCAAATTCACTGTGCCCTTCTCCTTTCTATGAATGTCCCCTATCTTTATCCCAGTTTCTCTATTATCAACGGATATTTTACTTATTAATTCATTTTTTATTTTTGTTGTTGCATTATATTATACATAATAGTGGGATTCATTATGCCATATTTATACATATATATAATGTAATAATAACATTCCCATTTATTTTCCTTTTCTCTCCTCTCTTCCCCCCTCCTCTTGTCCCATTTGCTTTACTCTACTAATCTCCCTTCTATTATTATTATTTTAATTAGTGTATCATAATTAATATAGAGAAGTAAAATTAATTGTGGTCTGATCATACATGGACAGAGAATAATTTGGAACGTATTGTTTCAAGTAATTTTTCATGATCACCCACCATCTTTCCATTTAGTTACCCTCCTCTATCAGTCTCCCTTGTATTTTTGTGAGATTCCCTTTTTATTCCACTTCTCTTTCTCTCCCTCTTTCTTTTTCTCTCTCTCGCATGCATGGACACATCCATATATGAAAGAAAACATTTGACCCTTGACCTTATTAGTCTGTTTATGTCACTTAAAATGATGTTCTCTAGTTCTATCCAATTACTAGCAAATAATATAATTTCTTCATTTCATTCTTCATGACTGAGTAAGACCTCCATGTGCATGTATACCAAAATTTCTTTATTCATTCATCAGCTGATAGGCATTTAGGTGAGTTTTTGCTCTGTTATAATTTTATACATAGGAACATTCTTTCAGATTTTGATACATGGACGTCAATTTTCTCTAAACGAATGAAGTCTCCATTAGTAGGAACTATGCTCTCTTTCTAAAAAGAAAAATAAAGTTAAATTGGAGGCTCAATGATAGTAGTCAGTAGACCATTGTGGTGGGCACACATATATTAAATATGTTAAATTGGCCTCCATAATATCATAATTTTATTCCAAAATATAGGCACATCTACACAGAGTTAATTAAACATTAGGTTCCTTATGGAAAGGAAAGGAGATCTTGGTGACTGACATTTCATTTAAATTAGAAATATATCTTGCTGGAGAAAAAGGGGTTTTTATTGCACAATACCAATGTAAAACCATGTACCTGGAGAATAATACTCTATAAGGGTAAAAATAGGTTAGATGTTAGACCTACTCCTTTTTTAATATTTATTTTTTAGTTTTTGGCGGACACAACATCTTTGTTTGTATATGGTGCTGAGGATCAAACCCGGGCCACATGCATGCCAGGTGAGCAGGCTACTGCTTGAGCCACATCCCCAGCCCTAGACCTACTTCTTTTAACACAATTTACAAATGTTAACTTGACTTCTAAGTGAACCAAATAATCTCCACACTACACAATCAGTTACAATGGTGGAATTCCAAAATACCAAATAAGAACTTTCATAGTTAACCTCAGAGATCTTTTTACATTTTAAGTTAATTGGGAAATGAAAGTGTCATTAATTTGTTAACAAAATGTTGGCTTTATACTCTCTAGTTCTTGCAACTAAAGTCTATGTCTCTGATTTAATTAAAAACAGTGAGCATCTTCTGTACAGGTATTTTCCAGGAAATTCATTGTGATGTATACCATTGATCATAAGCAGAGGTGAGATAATTAAAATTTTTGAAACAGTTTAGAGCAATGTTATCCTTACATTTTTATTGGATTTTAAAACTCCATACTTATATTAAACTAAATAAAAAGAAGCAAGTGCACAAGAACTATGTGAAATTATCTTACTCTAAACACATGTTAATGGGTTTTATGTCTCATAATTAGTCCTACTGCAGAATCCTATCAGCAGAGGTTTTGAGCAATAACTTCAGAGACTCCTGTACTTTGCAGCACCTTCCTCAAAATTTCCTAAGACCCTTCTTGTGCTTATGGCCATTGCAGGCAGCTCTAATCTGAGAAGGACATTCTGATCTGATTTGGAGCTTTAGGCCTCATTGTCATTCTAACCCTTTGGGCTCACCTCATGACCTTCTACTCAACCTATGGGTTCAACTCCAGCTATTGCATTTAGAGGGTCATTCCAGGGCTACAAAACTAGACTCTGAATCCTAGTAGGCAGCTGTCAAGAAGATAGCTTCTATTTAATGCCACTGTATCTCTTGTTACTATGGTTTTTTTGTAAGACTATTTGAAACTCAACACCCAGAATGGAACTCACATGGTAAGTAGGGGAATTATATAGATAAATGCCCTGCTGAAACAAAACAAAACAAAACAAAAACAAACAAACAAACAAAAAAACAAGAGTCTTGGGGTTGAAGCTCAGTGGTAGAGCACTTGCCTGGCATGCATGGGGGACTGGGTTCCATCCTCAGAACAACATAAATAAATTTAAAAAAAAAAGATATTCTATCCATCTACAATTAAACATTTAAAAAGAAAAGAAAAAGAAATTTTTTGGGTCCCCATACAGCTGTGTGGTAATCCTGAGTATATGTTCATCTTCAGAAGTTTCTATTGGAACTTATTCTCTACTGTATTTATTATTCAATAAAGTTTAAATGCAGTTTCCAAAAGGCAAACTTTAAATAAAGCAGTGCAAAGAATTTAGATCGTGAACATATGCTTCCTTCACCCTAACATTGGAATCATATGCTTCTTTTTAGCTTAAAGTTTTAGAAAGCTCATGGGATTTACAGTTCAAGAAACATGATTTTTTGTAACAATGTCCAAATACTTTTCCTGCTATTGTTTTCCATTTTTGTATTTGCATTTATTTTATTTATTTTAAACTCTCCTCAAGAGGGTTAATCTTTGTTTGTTTGTTGTTTTGTTTGGGTACCTGGGATTTAACTCAGGAGCACTGAACCATTGAGCCACATCCCCAGCCCTACTTTGTATTGTATTTAAAGACAAGATCTCACTGAAGTGCTTAGTGCCTTGCTTTTGCTGAGGCTGGCTTTGAACTCTCAATCCTCTTGCCTCAGCCTCCTGAGCTGCTGGGATTATAGGCATGCATCACTGCACCTAATCTGTTTTTATTAAAGTTCATGACAAAATCATTTAGAAAATTTAAAAGAGGGCTGTGGTTGTGGCTCAGTAGTATAGTGCTCACCTAACATGCAAGAGGCACTGGGTTCGATCCTCAGTACCACATAAATGTAAAATAAAGATATTTTATCGATCTAAAACTAAAAAATAAATGTTTAAAAATAAAAAAAAAATTAAAAGAAAACTCATGAAATCAAAATAAAGTATTTATTCTTCTGGAAAATGACTTTTTTTGTACTTGTAGATGGACAGATGCCTTTGCTTTATTTGATTATATTAATGTGGTGTTCAGGATTGAACCCAGTGCCTCATGCATGCTAGGCAAGAACTCTGCCCCTGAGCTACAGCACCAGCCCTGGAAAATGACTTTTTGTTAATGTGTATCAGTTCTATGTATCCTAGATATGAATGAAAATTTAATAAAATAAAAAAGACAACAAAACAAGTGTATTGAAACTGTTGCCACTATTTTTTTTTAAAAAAATCTATAAGCTTGTGTTATGATTTTAAAATTGTATGCTAGTTTCAATATCAAACAGTGCAAATTTGAGTTCCAGAATTTATTCCTTTGACCATAAATAGCTTCAGAATAACTTGAAAACAACTACCAAAGAGAAATTGTTTATAAAGTATAAGCATGTCAAATCAAACAGATTTTTTGAACCACAATACTGATGGTATTTCAAGTTTGAAAGAAAATGGGAAGGAACTCATCCTGCTCATTCAAGAACATCAATATTAATTTAAAATCTTATGTCAGGAGATTTTTCTTTCTGTCTCCTGTGAACAATTCCAGTCTGGCTACAAATCATAATGTGCTTGCTTTTCATGTCATCTACTTATTTTAACTTCATGTCTTCAACAATAAATGACAAAGAAGGAAGAATGATCCCTCTCTCTCTCACTTTCATTTTATCTCTCTCTCTCTCTATATATATATACACATACACACACACACACACACACACACATATGTGTACATGTATATGTGTGTAAAAAAGGATATATACATATTATTTTCATTAAAATAATCAGGAGGTATTGAATTAAAGAGGGATTGAATGTTATTCCAAAGCTTACCCAGCCATTGACTGAGGAAAAGAAACTATGTTCTTGATTTGTAATCTAGTCACTGCTTTGTTAAAATCCTGTTAAAAACATCTATATGCAATACACAATTCATATTCTCCCTTCCCATCAAGTGATTAGCAAAAGAAACATGCCATTTCCTTTCCCATATATGGAAGCTTGGAGCCCATATATTCCTCCAGCACAAAAAAAGTTGATTCTATACACAGCCTAAGAGTAAGACCAAGAAAGAAAAGTTTGCTCATGTTCATATAATTTATCACGTTTTCCTCATATTTCCAGAAAATGTTTGCTCTTTCCAGAGCAGAACATGTTTTCATGGAATATGCCAATTCATTTTCATTCATTACTTGTTTTACTTCACCTGCAGTTGGGTCTTACATCATCTCAATGTTGAAAGATTGAACTGAGAGTCTTAAATAGAAAATAAAAAGCAATTAACACCTACAATAAAAAAAAACAAACCCCATCCCCACAGCTTTATTGTGCCTCTAATCCTTGTAGGAAACAATATATTTTTTTTTTTGCACATTGAAACAGATCTTCAATAAGCAGAGGAACAGTATAAGAAATGCTATATGGGGAACTGGAGTTGTGGCTCAGTGGTAGAATGATGGCTGGCATGTGTGAGGCCCTGGGTTTGATGATCAGCACCAAGTATAAATTAATAATTAAGATTTTTTTTGGTGGTGCAGGGGACTGAACCCAGGGCCTTGTACAAGGGAGGCAAGTACTCTACCAATTGAGCTATATCTCCAGCCCATGCATGATCAATGTGATTCTGCAACCTGTATACTCAGAAAAATGTGAAAATATGTCCCATCAGATAAAAATGTATGATATATCAAGATCATTGTACTGTCATGTGTAAGTAAAATAAATTAAAAAATAAATTAATAATTAATTAAATAATTTAAAAGGAAATCTGTATGCTCAGAGACATAGATTCCTCACCTAAAAGAGTCTTTTATATATCTATTCATTAGGATTATCCATTAGTTTTCTGTGTTCATGCTTCACAATATAACTATAAGCTCCTGAGGGTGTAAGGGCCCTTGAATGGGGGCTGTTCTGTGAGTTCCCCTTATGAAGCTGGAAACAGACGTTTCTGTGTTGGGACCATTCTTTGAGGGAAGAAAACTATGCTCATGTCATGTCACAAGATGGAGTCCCTTCCTTCCATCCACTGTCACCCACTCCACAACTGCCACTCCTGGAATTCCCAGTGCTCAGAACCCGGTGACCTCATCTTGAGGAAATAATGGGGCTGGGGCCTTCTGAGGACTCCCATTGGTGGAGCGAGGAGTGGGTGAGTTCATTCTTTCCAGAGCCACAGGCCTGGTAACAAGCCTCGTACAGATGGATTCCTCAAGCCTCAAAATGATGGATTCCTCAAAGGAGGACCTGGGCCTTCCTGGTTGTAAGTGCCCCTCTCATCCTTAGAGAGTAGGGGAATACCCTTTGTAGGCATGGGGTGGTGGCTGTCTCCATAAAGTGATAAGCAGTTAAGAGATAGACTCCACCAGAAAAGGGAGGACTCCTTGAAGACACAGACAATGTTCTGCCCAAACAGAAAAGATACATGGGAGTCCTTGTCAAGTGGGGAGCTTTGACTTCCTCAAGGACCTTGCCCTTAGTGAGGCTTCTCAGTCTGAAGAATGGCATGGGTCCTGGACTGGGAGCCAGAAGTTCTGACAGAGTCCGGGTAAGTAATGGCCCCTGTAGACCTAGTGTTCCTCATCTGTCAAAGGCCAAAGTGACCTCTCAAACTTCCTGCCAAAATAGCTTGGACTCTATCAGAAGACTATGTGGCAAGTCTTGCAAGAGGAAGGGAAGGAATGAATGGATGACTGAGCCAAATCAAGGAGAGGAATGAGAAACAGTTCAGGTCTCAAGCTACAGCTGTCAGCCAACTTTTCTCTTTTCTTTTTTTTTTACTGCCTCAGTGTGGGTCCCATGGTACTTTGTATGGCTGGGGATGTGTGCTCTGATAATTGGTGGATGCATGATGTTTCTACACTGGAGGAAGAAGCTGCAGTGGGAGGAGCATGCCCAGCAGTGGGTGGAGGTGATGAAATCTGCAACATTCACTTACAGCCCATTCTTGTACTGGGTCAACAAACAACGCAGATATGGCATGACCGCAGCCATCAAGACAAGCCCTCCCAGGGCTGTTGCCAATGCTGAGATTAAAGTCCACATTTCAGATATTATGTGGGAGCAGGAACTCCCATAAAGACAGATGTTATGCCTTCAGAGTTAGCAGCCCCAAAGCAGAGGACCCTTTTCTCCTGCAACTTGCTTTGGTGGCATCACAGCATCCCTTAGTTAACCCAATGCTAAATCACCAGACCACATCCCCATTCCAATTGTCTTTCTGGAGATACCCTCTGCCCCACCCCTCTGCAAGTCAAACCAACCTCACATGCTGGACTACTCTGCCACCTACCTCTTTCTCAAGTGTCCTGAAAGGCATATCCACTTCTAATCCCTTCAGACACTGTCCCATGGGGTGAACTATTTCAATGTATCTCCTCTGGCTTCTCAGTTGTAACCACCGCTCACTGAAGGAGGGCGCTTCAGTTACCAGAGGTGGTAGTAAAGGGAACTAACCTAGAGCATAAGATAATAACATAGAGGTCAGAGCCCATAGATTTGTTACATTATTAAAGATTTTTGAAAAGTGAGAGTCTTTTGTGCCTCATTTGCCGGTAGGAGGGCAATGTCCTTCCCCTGTTTGATGGGGAACAAGTCTCAAAAATACAATGAGAACTGGAGGCTAACTTAGAAGAAACACATTGAACCAGTACTTGTGGATGAGCTCAATTCCCTCCATCAAGTGTTAAATGTGTGCAAGACCCTTGGCTAGGTCCCCAAAGGCACTGCTGTTCTATAGGATGGGAAGTACAATTGCCACAAGAGTGACAGTTGCAGAGGGCACATGGCTATGACAGTCCCACAGTGCCTATGCCACTGGCCAAACAAGTCAGTATGAAGTCAATGAACCACATCACACTATGGGCTGAATGGCTGGTATCTATTATATATGGATTTAAAAGATTTTTTTATAAGATGGATACAATATCTTTATTTTTTTAATGTGGTGTGGAGGATCAAACCCAGTGCCTCACATAGGCCATGCAAGCGCTCAACTACTGAGGTATATCCTCTGCCTGATATATTAATCTTAGGTGGTAGTGCTAAGTGGTAGTGTCTGAACATTGTTTCTATTATAAGCACAATGGAAAATGGCTATTCTAATTTTTCTTTTATTGATAAAATAGACAGGTTCCAAGGGCATATGTCATTATCTCCTTTGTTGGTATTATTGCTGCTGAGCCACTTCTCCCATTTATATCTGCCTGGCATTAAAGTTCCGGGTCTTTCCACCATACCTCTTGGGACCCCTTCCCTAATCATGTCTTGTTAAAACATACTTGGTGACTGCTTTAGTGTGTGTAGAGTGTCATCAGCTTGGACTATAGATTTGTTTAGAGGAAGGGCTTGTGAGTACATCTTAAAATTATACAAAGAAATACATCCATAGAGTGCTTTTAAGATATCCATGGCTGCCCTAAAGTTGAGTCCCCTGTCACTCTACTATGTGGGAATATTAATAACATGTGTACTATATGGAAAAGGTCCTAAGTTAGTTATAAGCTATTTGGCCCCAGTTTAAAGATAAGAAAGTCTGATTATGTCACAGAAATTTTCTCCATTTATTTGGAAATCAGCAAATCCAGTCATCATATTTGATCTCGACTTTAAATGCAGATTGCCCACAGGGGTAGGGCAGTTTTTGCCTATTTTGTGGAGTGTGGTGTGTGTGTGTGTGTGTGTGTGTGTGTGTGTTTGCATGCGTCTGTTTGGTGTGATTCTCAGAACTTAGTAAATTTTTTTCTTTTTATTCATGTGTATGGCTTGAAAGGAGTCCATCTAGCAACTACAAAGAAAGAACTAGCACTGGAGTTTAAGCCTTTTTCTTTCATTTTCTTTAAAATTTTTTTATAATTTGTAAACAAGATCTTATATTGTATGTCAAAATATAATTCTGGGCTAAGTGGACCTTCCTCATTAGTACAGGTGCAGAGGTTCACTCTTCCCTCATCTTGCTCCCTCTTGATTTTTTCCCCTTCAACCCTGAAGATGCCTAAAGCCCAAGACCTACAGTCTTACTTTCTTCAGGCCCCATACACTGATTCTGAAGGTAGATTCTGGAACACTGCTTTGCACCCATTTTTGGTTCACCATTGCTTTCAAAGGAAAAAAAAATCCATAAAAAAAGATCAAAGGAGATCTCTTTTTTCTCTTCAGCAACAAGGAGTGGGGGGTGGCTAAAGATACAGTGAGAGGAAAAGGAAATATTTTATTCAGATAAATGATAATGGCTCTATTACTGATGTGAAATAAAGCTAAAACTGAGTCATCAAACCCTTGAATTCACTACCTAAAAAGAACCCAAACTGCTTACATTTTACCAAAAGAGCTCCCCTAGAACAAAATAGGTTGGTACTTCTTTGAGAAAAATATGAGGAAAAACATGAAGGTCAGGTTCATATAGCAAACAATACACACAGTATAAACTATCCGGATACACAAATGTGTTCTGGTTTGGATATGAAAGAACCCGCATCTACATGTTATTGGTAAACAACCAATGAGGTGTGCATAAAACAAAATCTGTCAATAAAAATAAACATTAGGGTTATGAGCCCACAAGGAGACAAAATCCTCAAATTTGACCAGTAGGGCCAGCCAGGGTGGGCTGGAGGGGTCATGTCCAGCAATGCAAAGAAAGGAAACTGCAGGAGAATGCAAAACATCCAGCAGCAAGGGAAGTGTGTCCACTCCTCAGCTTTGTTGCCTTAGACCCATTCCTCAGTGCCAGGTATGCTGCAGTCATCTTGAAGCCAGGCACTCTATTACTTCGGGTCTTCTCTTTCTAAAAGTGTTGCCTGTCTGACTCTTTAAGTAAACATTATGCCATATATATATATATATATATATATATATATATATATATATGAATAAACGTATCAAGATGTATTGTTTTGCGAACCTAATGAGAGTAGCAGTAGGAGCTGTCGGACTGAATAGGTAAAAGGATTGCAAATGAAAGCCAAACTCAGATCATGGCCGAATCTTTGTCACAGAGCTGAGGATGTCACAGGTGAGACTTGACTTTAGCTCAACACAAGGCACAGGCTAGGTAAGTGAGGACACCATACTGATATAAATTCCAAATTAGCACTAAGTGATAGGTTGGTGGGGTTTGTAAGCTGGTGAGTTTTCTGGACTGGAACATAGAAAGTTGAGATACTGACCTCTGTCTGTGAGACATGGTAGTTTCTCAGGCAGGATGATGACAAGGGATCACTATCCTGAGTGCAGAATGGGTACCTCTGGCAATGACTCAGCCATTTCATTCCTCAGCATATATTCTGGGGGATGAAAACACATCTACAAAACTATGCATGCTAATATTCATAGCAGTATTATTCCTAATAGTACCAATGTGGAAACAATTCTAACACTAATCAACTCATGAATGGATAAATAAAATGTGCTATACAATGGAATATTACTCAGCCAAACAAGATGTGAATTACTGCTATATGCTACAACATGAACAGACCAGGACAATAATACACTAAAAGAAGCATACACAATGCCACATATTATGATTCCATTCATATGAAACATTCCAAACCAGATAAAGAAGCCGGGGAATGAATGATTGTTCAATGGGTACAGAGTTTCCTTCCGAGGAAATAGGAATTTTGTGGAATAAAGAGTTGTAATGGTTGCATTATCTGTGAATATACCAAAAAGCACTCAACTTTACATTTTAACATAGCTTCTGTTATAATAATGTGAACTTTATTCCAATTTTAAAGAGAATCAGAAAACTATAGTCTTCAAAGATTGAATCTTTTTAATTTTTTGAGGTTGTAGATGAACAGCATTCCTTTATTTGTTTCATATTTATGTTGAGGATCAAACCCAGGGGCTCACAAATGCTAGTCCAATGCTCTTCCACTGAGCTACTGCCCCAGCCCCAAAGACTATCTTTTCAAAGCATTCTCTTTCCCTATCTCTTTCTGCGCTACCCCACACCCCACCCACTCTGATATTCTTTCTGGTAATTAAGAAACAGAGAAATGCCAGCAGAAGATCTGTATCTTTATTATTCTTAAGGAACTATTTCAGCCAAAAAGATTGGAAAAGTTCTATCAAAAGTCAAACACTTAAAAGGACTTAATTTTGTCCTCAATCGAATAGATGAATTAATCACCAACACTGAGGAAGGCGAACTTAGAATATGTTTCCTTAAAAATCTTTCTAGCCCATTTTTTGATCAGGTTGTTTATTTCTTTGGTGTTCAGTTTTTTGAGTTATTTATGTATCTTGGAGATTAGTGCTGTATCTGATGTGTGTGTGGCAAAAGTTTGCTCCCAAAATGAAACCTCTCTCTCCACTTCACTGATTGTTTCTTTGGCTGAGAAACAATCTTTTCCAGCTTGAGTTTATCCAATTTATTAATTCTTGATTTTTATTTCTTGTACTTTGGGAGTCTTGTTATGGAGAGTGGAACCTAATACAACATGATCAAGATTTGGGCTTACTTTTTCCTCCATTTTGCACAGGGTCTCTGGACAAATTCCTAGGTCCTTGATCCACTTTGAGTTGAGTTTTGTGCACAGTGAGAGACAGGGATTGATTTTCCTTTTGCTGCATATGGATTTCCAGTTCTCTAAGCACCATTTGTTTAAGAGGCTATCTTTTCTCCACTGTATGTTTTTGGTGACTTTTTCTAGTACGGGATAACTTTATCTATGTGGGTTTGTTTCTGTGTCTTCTATTCTGTATCATTGTTCTATACATTCCATCAACAAATATATGAAAAAAATGTCCAACCTCTCCAGTAATTAGAGAAATGCAAATCAAAACTACTCTAAGATTTCATCTCATACCAGTCAGAATAGCAGTTCTCAAGAATAGAAAGAACAATAAGTGTTGGGAAGGATGTGGGTGGAAAGACACAGTCATACATTGCTGGTAGGACAGAAAATTGGTACAACAAATCTTGAAAGCCATATGGAGATTACTTAGAAAAATTGGAATAGAACCACCATTTGACCCAGCTATCTCATCCCAAAGGACTTAAAATGAATATACTATAGGAATGCAACCACATCAATGGTTATAGCAGCTCAATTCACAAGACTTAAATTGTGGATCCAACCTAGATACCCTTCAATAGATAAATGGATAAAGACACTATGGTATATATACACAATGGAATATTACTCAGCATTAGAAGAAAAAAAATTATGGCATTGACAGATAAATGGATGGAATTGGAGAATATCATTCTACATGAAGTAAGCCAATCCCAAAAAACCAAAGGCAGAATGTTCTCACTGATAAGTGGATGGTGAACCATAATGAGGTGGTATGGGGAGAATGGAGGAAATTTGAGCCAAGGGGAAGGAGAGTTACATGAGGGTAGGAAAGATGGTGGGATGAGATGAACATCATTGCCCTAGGTACATGTATGACTGCACATGTGGTGCAACTCACATCATGTAAAACCAGAAAAATTAAAAGTTTTGCTCCATTTGAATACCATGAATCCAAAAGCTTAATACTGACAGTATAACTGATTAAAACTCATAAAAAATACATTAAAACAAAGAAAAATTCAAAATGTATAATTTTTGAGTCCAAAACAGATTTCTGCTAGACATAACCTAATTAAGGTCAGATAATTATTAGCTGCCTTCTGTATGCCCTCAATATGGGTTTCCAGTTGGTGACTCCATTGACACTCAAAGACAACAAATAGTACATGCTTTGGGTCATATATTCCCAACAGCTCATTCCTCAAAATTGAATGTTTCCAAGCCAGGGGGTTTGAGCATGTGCCTAGCATGAGCAAGACCTTGGGTTCCATCCCAGGACCACAAAAGGGAAAAATAAATAAATAATGTTCCACAAAATGAAGCCATCTGGTTGGGGCCATAGAGCTACTCTAACCTTCACAGCACTATTTCCAATCCATTCTCTCGTTTTTCCAACATACTTGTTACAAAAACTTAGAAAAAAAGTAACAGGGAAAAATAAATGTAAACTAGTGTATATTCATTTTGTTGTGCTCTCTCTCCTTTTATTTTAAAATAATCTCTTAATTCTCCTCCCCAAAATGTTAGATACTGACTCTAGTTAGGTACACATTTTGCTTTAGGAAATAAAAGAATGCCTAATATCTTCCCTTATTTATTTTTAGAAGGTATATTGGTTCATCGGAAGCAATTAATTTACTATTAAAGGTATTGTGGTTTAGAATTACAGAATCTCAGAACTACAAAAAATAGAAGAAATTATTTAAACAATCCTAAAATCTGGAGAAGTTGATCTGTCAACTTATGATCATATTTTTAGTTAATGAAAAATTGAAGAATATATTCTATGTCCAGGCCAGTGGTCTTCCTTACTCTTATGCCTCATTACATCAATGACTGGCAGTGTGTCTGGATCTTCCTTTGTGTAAGATGTCAGATCTTAGCCAATCTGAGACCACCCCTCTCATCCTTCCATAGCAGGAATTGAACCTAGGCCCTGGCACAGGCTAGGCAATGGCTCTACCACTGAGCTACTTTCCCAGCCCATCAAATTTTATATCTTTATCAATTTCCTGTCCCTGAGTAGATAATCTTAGAAGGCTACAAATATTTGACTTTAAATTAAGGTCAGACCAAGTTCTTTCATCATATTTACCTCTCCTGAGAGATTTCATGACTGCTTTTATCATCCCCATCAGAAGCTGGAGGCTCTTTGCGTGTTGAGCTGGTCTAGATGTGAAGGCTGCCAGGCACTGGCATGACGTCCAAGATACTGGAGGACAACATTCTGTGGAAAGTATGCCTAGAAAAAGAGAAAAATGATGAGGGTTAGACAGTAGGGCTGACTGCAGTTCTACAGCAGAGCAAAGAGTTCTGGAGAACTGAGGTTGATGTCCTTGGTCCAAAAGAATACAGGGGGTTCATAACCAAACTAGCTGATTTCTTCTAAGGTCATCAAATATGAGCATTCTCACATTTAAAACTTTCATCTTTTTATTTCTGGAACACTTCTTAATTTCATCACATTTCTTGGTATTTTCCCCATATAGCTTTTGTTGTTTTTTGGAGATTTTAAAAATGTTTTTATTCCACCTTTAATTTCATAATCTCTTCAAGAAGAGTTGTTTATATCTACAAAGTATCTGAGAGATGAAGCCAACTTATTTTGAGTTTTCTCCCTTATACGATTAAAAGGAAAAATGTCAATTTGTGATTAGTATGTAAAGAGAATTTTAATATTGACTAATATAACATGCTTATATATTTCACCATGGTGTTTTACACACAGTATTTAAGAGTTACCTAAAGTGTGTGTGCTTCAAAACCAACTCAACACAAACTAGTCGTTAGACCAGAGATTATGTGCCTAACAGAAGAAAGTGCAGGCCCAATCCTTCATCATTTTAGCTTAGAAACTAACGAACTTAACAAAATTTTTGAAGCACAAGAATTAAAATCAAGAATCAATAAATGGGATGGTATCATTCACAAAACTTCTTCACAGCAAAGGAAACAATCAAGAATTTCAAGAGAAAGTCTACAGGAAAACTTTGCCACCTGCAGCTCAGATAGAGCATTAATCTCAAAGATATGTAAAAAACACTAAAAACCAAAAACAAAAATAAACAACAACAACAACAACAAAACCTCAATCATTAAATGGGCAAAGGAACTTAACAGGCACTTCACAGAAGCGATAAAAATGATCAAAAACAATATGAAAAATTATTCATCATCTCTAGCAATTAGAGAAATACAAATTAAAATTACAATGGATTCCGTCTGTCTCCAGATGAATGGCAATTATAAAGAGTAGAAGCAATGTTAAAAATTGGCAAGGATGTGGGGGGAAAGGCACATTCATACATTACTGGTGGGACTGAAAATTGGTGCAACCTCTCTGGAAAGCAGTATGGAAAGTCCTCAGAAAACCTAGAATGGAACCACTATTTGACCCAGTTATCTCATTCCTCAGCATATACTCAAAGGACTTAAAATCAGTATACTACAGTGATGTAGCTATATCAATGTCTATAGCAGATCAATTTACAATAGCCACGCTATGGAGCTAACCTAGATGCCCTTCAACAGATGAATGGATAAAGAAAATGTCGTACTGATACACAAGGGAATAGTACTCAGTTATAAAAAGAATTATTTTATGACTTTTGTCATTAAATGGATGGATATGCAAACTGTTATTCTAAGTAAAGTAAGACAGTCCCTAAAAGCCACATGTTGAATGTTTGCTCTGATATGTTGATGCTAGCACTCAATAATGGGGAGTGGGAAGAACAGAAGTTCATTGGATTAGACAAAAGGGAAAGAAAGGATGCTAACATGACCTCAGTGGGTTGTGATGATGGCTGCTAACTGAGGTAAAATGGAAGACACAAAGGCAACACATCACAAGTACTCAGCTGAGCCTAGTATCTTGCTGACAGTGGCACTTGCAGTTGGGCATTTGCTATTTGGTCAGGTGGCCCATCTGCTTCCCAGTTTGCACATTACCAATCACATTTTCTAAAATGAACCAGGGGCTGATGAAATGAGGCACCAAAAATTCATGATCATACCAATCACCATAAATCACTGAGGACATAGTTCATGTACATATGTCATCATCTGTTTCAAAGAACTGTAAAGTAGACGATACATTTGAAGTAAAACTTTCCTAAGGGTTTACACTCTGTTGATTGAAAAGTTTTCAGTGACCTAGTAAGTTCACTATTTGGAACAAACATTAAACTCAAGTTAAATAAGTTGCTTTGGCCTGGGCAGAACAAAAAGAAAGGGCTAGTGGAAAGTGTAAAGCCAAAAATCTATCTGTAGGAATATGAAGCTCCCCTTCCTTTCAGAGACTTTATCCTGATACACTCACTATTAGAATTATTACAGAGTTTTCTGAGACCCAAACCTGACACAAATTTTAGCATCAAAAGGAACCCAGTACTGCCATATTAGTAATATCAGTATAAATTATGCTGTTTTACCCCATAAATGTACTTATTTATTTCCCCAAGCCTCTCTAAGATGTAATTTATTGATCAGCTACTCTGTGCAGACATAGAGCTGGGTTCTTTTCATAGTTTATCAATGACCCTTATTTATTTTTTTTTACTTTTTTATTGTTGGCTGTTCAAAACATTACATAGTTCTTGATATATCATATTTCACACTTTGATTCAAGTGGGTTATGAGCTCCCATTTTTACCCCATATACAGATTGCAGAATCACATCAGTTACACATCCATTGATTTACATAT
>NW_026006604.1:164734-185722 GCF_001458135.2 Marmota marmota marmota
GCCAGTAAGCACTTGAATGCGGCTTATGTGACTAAGAAACTAAATTTTAAGTTTTCTTTTGATTACATAATTTAAAGAGCCACAGTGGCCAGTAGCTACTGTATTTTATATTGCAGTGGAGAGTTTGGTCTTCCTATAAAAATAAGCCTATGAACACATATCTAAATGGGAAGAAACTGAACAGGTGACAAGTGAAATAACTGCAGAACAGCTCATCTGGAGCCACACACATTACTCTCAAGATAGCTGTAGTAAAAGAGCAAGAACACTAAAGCTGAAGGGGACCCTGTCCTAGTCACTCCTTAGCTGCACAACTCTGACCAGGTCACTTGATCTCACCAAATCATATATTTCATTTCCACATACAGAAAGGATGCTAACATGACCTCAGTGGGTTGTGATGATGGCTGCTAACTGAGGTAAAATGGAAGACACAAAGGCAACACATCACAAGTACTCAGCTGAGCCTAGTATCTTGCTGACAGTGGCACTTGCAGTTGGGCATTTGCTATTTGGTCAGGTGGCCCATCTGCTTCCCAGTTTGCACATTACCAATCACATTTTCTAAAATGAACCAGGGGCTGATGAAATGAGGCACCAAAAATTCATGATCATACCAATCACCATAAATCACTGAGGACATAGTTCATGTACATATGTCATCATCTGTTTCAAAGAACTGTAAAGTAGATGATACATTTGAAGTAAAACTTTCCTAAGGGTTTACACTCTGTTGATTGAAAAGTTTTCAGTGACCTAGTAAGTTCACTATTTGGAACAAACATTAAACTCAAGTTAAATAAGTTGCTTTCGCCTGGGCAGAACAAAAAGAAAGGGCTAGTGGAAAGTGTAAAGCCAAAACTCTATCTGTAGGAATATGAAGCTCCCCTTCCTTTCAGAGACTTTATCCTGATACACTCACTATTAGAATTATTACAGAGTTTTCTGAGACCCAAACCTGACACAAATTTTAGCATCAAAAGGAACCCAGTACTGCCATATTAGTAATATCAGTATAAATTATGCTGTTTTACCCCATAAATGTACTTATTTATTTCCCCAAGCCTCTCTAAGATGTAATTTATTGATCAGCTACTCTGTGCAGACATAGAGCTGGGTTCTTTTCATAGTTTATCAATGACCCTTATACCCTGCAAGATGTTCTGATGATGACCATTGCAAAGAGAAGGTTATGAAATGTGCCCCAAATCATTCAGCTGTGAAGGGACACAATCCTTCTGGCAATTCTCTCTCCTTCCACTATTCCAAAGTACCTCTTTGATAATAGAACTAATGGTGTGTATTTAACCTCTAACTCAGCTTTCTGTGTGGGAACATCTCATCTGGAGCCACACACATTAGTCCCAAGACAGCTGTAGTAAAAGAGGAAGAACACTAAAGCTGAAGGGGACTCTGTCCTAGTCACTCCTTAGCTGCACAAGGAATTCTGTGTGGGAATTCTTATACTTGTAAAATTTAACCTATGGAGGCAGAAAGGAAAAAAATCAGATTTGACACAGAAAATTTATGAACAGGAATATGTAATCTCTATTCCAATAGCAACTACTGATTGTAGGAAAATTTGAATAAATTGGATGAAGGAAAAATTCATTTCATTAACCTTTCATATGAATGTATTATTTTTGAACCACAAAAGGCAACTGTACTTGTAACTCATTTCAATGTTAATTAGATTAAAGGCATGAGGCTATAAATCAAAGGGAAACAAAAGGTGCCATCAGCAAGCTTTTTGAGCAAGCCTTGCCTGCTTGCTGGCTAGCTACAATACAACTTTTGCTATGCTTCTTTTATCTTCTGATATTTTGAAGTGAGTTTTCTCTTTCTTCTATTTGCTGACATTTTATTTAAAGTGAAGTACAATAAAACCTTGAGAATCAGCAGAGAACATATTCTTCCTGTGGCTATGTGTTTTTTGTTTTACCTGTTCAGCTGGGATTAATCATTCCTCCTTTTTCTATTTCTTAAAATTTGTTTACTGCTCTGTCATATGCTTAATGCACATGTAAGAGATTGAGGGATATTTTAGAAAACAGTGTTATTTAGTTTGGAAACCAGAGTCAGAGCACCTAACAACCTAAACAGAATGTTCTATCCAAATCTTTAGTTGCAAATTGTTTTCTCTCAACAGTGTTGGCTTTTGGTACACTCAGAATTAATTTCTAAAGGAAATCTTCTCTCAGTTCTCATTGTTTCATATCGTATTAGCTTGTTCTTTTTCAAAAATTAATTTAAACAAATTATAAGTAAGGTGACACATTTATAAAAGGACTCAATCATATTTTGAAAAGGACTTGGAAATTTGATAAGAAATTAAAGATAAAATGCCAACCAGGAGTTAACAACTATGTAGGTCACTTTCTAGAACTAGAGAGATTCCCAAAGTTATAATTCATGTCAGATTATAAAGTAGGTGTACATTATCTGGAGTTTCTCTTCTAAACTTTAAAGTTCCTGCAAACAAGTTTTTTTCTGCTTAATCATGACCTCCCTGACCATCCTGCACCACAGTGGAACATTGTTTCATGAAAAAATGACAGAACAAAATTAAAAGCTCATACAAATTTTGAAGACAAAACATAAAGAAATGCCCATCTCCACTTCTCTTGAACCCCAGTTCCTTCTGTCTTTTGTGTATTTGGGAAAGCTCAGTTTGAGAAATGCTGCATACACCAACAACAAAGATAGCTTTGTCAACTGCTTCCATTGTTGGCCAGCAGGAAGATTCCATGGGGAGGCCATATGTGGGAGAAGGACATGAACAGGGTGGCAGGAGCAACTGGAGAGAGAGCAAGGCTGAAAGGAACATATGTATGCCTAAAAACACTTGCATGAAAAAATCCTTCAAACTTTTCCAAACAGTGAACTTCCCAACGTACCTCTTTCCCTTCACATGTGACATAACCTTTCTACATTGGCACCTGTGTGTAATATACCAAATACCAAAATGAAAACACAGGAAAAGGACTGCTTCTCAGTAATTGCCAGCACAAAAATATAAAGTGCATACTTTATATCTTTTCCAGATGAAAGAGGTTCCATTTCTTAGCAAGATAATGTATCCATATTTGTCTCAAATTTTTTCCAACAAATACAATGAACTAAATCCTCACAGCATCTCTCTGAACAGTAAAGTAGTAATATGCTTCCTGTTTGATTTTTTAGGGTTTTGTTTTTGGTTTTTCTCTCTCATCTGGTATCACTCAGCTTGGATCCAAAGGGAGGCACTACTTGAGTGCAAATAAAGAGCACCAAGAAAAGCCTTCTCCTTTTGGTCAGAGAAAGGGGGCTCCTATAGGACAGGAAGAGAGAAGAAAGCCCTGTGATGTTTAAAATCTTCTGTACATTCTGTCCCAGCCCACACCCCAGGCAGTCAGTCAGTGGCGGCTGCTGAACAGTCACCTACAGTTCCAAGGCAGATGAGCTCCTCAGTGGTATATGCAGCTGTGGTTTCAAGAGTGCAGGCATAGTGTGCACTCTTGTAATCCCAGTGACTGGCAGCTGAGGCAGGATGACTGTGAGTTCAAAGCCAGCCTCAGCAACAGCAAGGCACTAAGAAACTCAGTGAGACCCTGTCTCTAAATAAAATACAAAATAGGGCTGTGGCTGTGGCTCCATTGTTTAGTGCCCCTGAATTTAAACCCCAGTACAAAAAAAAGTGCAGGATGCATTTCAGTGCCTTTCCCACTCTCTGTTCCACTCACTGCTTGATATAATTCCAGGATTAGAGGAGAGTCCAGTGGAAACTGGAGTCCTAGCTGTTGGTCAGAGGTTGAGAAGGGGGCAGCTAGAGAGCTGGAAAGTGTCAGGAGAGGACATAAAAATTAGAGTTTAAGAGAGTAATCCCATAAAGTGCTGTATAGAGCTGACCCTAAATAGCATACCTTAGGCATTAAGCACTAAGCTATATGAGAGACCAGCCCTCAGTCCTAGAGTGGCCAATTCATAGTGTGCATGAAGACCATGTCTGAGTACAGCAATGAGTTTCTGAAAACAGATTTTGGAACTAAAATCCACAAAGTAGGAACTCAATCTTGTAGGCTGTAACTGAGCAGGTTAGTTGTTAAAACAATAACTATATATTTTTTTTCTGAAAATGTAAACAAGATGTACAGACTCTTAAGAAAATATCAAATCATCCAAGATACAAACCACAATGACTTGGCTTATAAAAAGATGGGAAATCTCAACTCATTAGGAAATCAGACAATTAACATAAACTCCAAGAAGACAGAGATGAACATGATCACAAGATTTTAAAGCAGCTATTATAATTGTGTTCCAATAACTAAAGGCAGATGCTCCTATGCAAACTGAAAGAGACACTGAAGAAATAAAGAAAAGATACCAAGAAAAAATTTAACATCAAAACATAATAGGATGATCTGCCACATGACCAGCTGGCTTCATGAAAGAAGGTTCGAGTCATAAGTAAATGTTAGGGAGTTTTAAATTAAACAAGACTCTTATTACCTTTAATACCAGCTCTGGGATGGCTTCTCCTAGTTCCCGCCTCCAGCCACCTAATGCGGTAGTGAGGTTTACAGAAGAGACTAGCTTTTATTGGGGAACAAAAAATTCCAGGGAAAATCCCATCCAATGAAGGTTAAGGGGGGCAGCATCCCAAGGTCAGGGGTGATGATTGGGTCTTCAGGGCAGTGGCCAGGCATGCCTCTGCAAGGACAAGCCCTTGGACCTGGAGAAGGGTGGGAAATAGCTGTGTCTAAGCGCCTCTCACCCAGCCAGGGAGGTAACTCAAATCACGTGGGAGGACGGCCTCCCACAAGATGGTTCTGGGGTTGTGGCTCAGTGGTAGAGCACTTGCAAAGCATATAAAGCACTGGGTTTGATTTTCAACACCATATATAAATAAAGAAAAAAATAAATGTTCACTAACAACTAAAAAAATAACAGATTAGATAAAATATTATGGAATAGGCTTAGTAGTAGAATTTACATGAAAGAGAAGTAAAGAAAGGAGGAGGATGGAGCAAACAATTTTAAATAAATTATGACTGAAATTTCACCACATTTTAATGATACCTAAAGATGCAAGGAACTCAGCAAATTCCAAACAGCTTAAACCCAGAGAAGTGCATGCCCAGCCATACTGCAATCCAACTAGTGAATTAAAAGATAAAGAAAATTATTTTGAAAGCAGCCACAGAAAGTCACATTTTCAAAGAAGGTAAATTGTATTTTTTGTTTCATATAAAAAGCACAGACAGTAGAAAAGCATTTTGAATTGCTAAAAGATTGTCACCCAGGAACACTACATTCAGTGAAAACATCCTTTGGGAATCATGATGAAATAAAGACATTATGAGATGAAGAAAAATTAGGTATTAAAAGAAGACCTGCTATAAAAGAAATGCTAAGAAAGTTCTTCATACACAAGAGAAATACTACAGGAAAAGATGGCAATGCAGGAGGTCTAAATAAAATAAATAGATTGGAAAAGTACTTTCAAGGGCTGGTGTTGTGGCTCAGTGGTAGAGCAATTGCCTTGAATGTGTGAGGCCCTGGGTTCAATCCTCAGCACCAAATAAAAATAAATATATAAAAATAAATAAAAAAATATCTAACTTTAAAAAGGAAAAAAAAAGAACTTTCAAAAAGATAAACTATGCCCATTCACAGCCAATATGACTATCTACATAGACAATCCCAAAGATTCTGAAGAAAAGAGCTCCTAGAATTAATAAATTAATATAATAAGGTCAATGGATACAAGGTCAACAAATTAATATTTCATAGTACCAAGGAATAGCTAAACTGAATTTTTTTAAAAAACACTAGTTCCAAAGAATTAAAAAATTAGATGTAAATCCAACAAAATGTGTATAGGATATACACACTGAAAAATATAAAATACTCATTAATAAAAACCAAACAATGAATGGGCTGAGGTTATAGTTCAGCAGAGAGTTCTCACGTCACATGTGCTAGGCCCTGGGTTTGATCCTCGGCACCACATATAAATAAATAAAGTTTAATAAAAGCCCCTCTTTTTAAAACACACACACACAAAAAAAAAAAAAAACAATGAAGATACATAAATTGGGAAATAGCATGTTCATGAACTGAACGAAATGTAATTATGACATCAGTGCTCTCCAAATCAAAGTAATGCCAGTAGATTCAACACAATTCCAATGAAAACCAATACACATACAACTAAGTATTAAGAAAGATATATGGAGTTAGGCATGGTGGAATACTCTTGTAATCTCAGTGACTTGGAAAGCTGAGGCAGGAGGATCACAAGTTCCATAGCAGCCTGGAAAACTCTGTGAGATCATGTCTCAAAAAATAACAAGGGCTGGGAATGTGGCTCATTGTAGAGCACCCCTGGGTTTGACCCTAAATACCACCAAAAAAGGAAGTGAAAACACAACATAAAATGGGAGAAAATACTTGTAAATAAGGCTAGCATCCAGAATATATCAAGTACTCTTACAACTCAACAACAAAAAGAGGAATACTAACGATGAGAATGCACTTCTTGCCAAAGAATATTTATGAATGTCAATAAACACATAAGATACTCAACATCAGTATCCATGAGAGAAATGCAAATCAAATTCACAAGGAGATACAGTTTCACACCCCTAAAGATGGAAATGACTTAAATTTTTGTAAATAAAAAAATGACCAAAATGTTGGCAAGGGTGTGGAGAAATTGAAAACTTCGTACATTACTGTGGGAATATAAAATGGTTTAGTCATGTACATGGAGTATAGACTAGTGGTAGAGCATGTGTGCGGAATGGTATTTTTGATACCCAGGGCAAAAATAAATAAGTAAATAAACAAAGAATTATCTATGAACCAGCAATTCTTGCTCCAAATATATCCATAAAATATTGAATATAGCAAATCTAATACTTTCACATGTATGTTCATAGCAACATTATTCACAACATTCAAATGGTGGAAATATTACAAATATCCACCAGTGGATGAACGAATAAATAAAATGTAGAATATCCACACAGGTAAATATTATTTAGCCACAAAAAATGAATAAATTACTGTTACATGCTGTAAAAATAAAAGAACCCAGACACAAAAGGTCACAAACAGAAAATTATTGGAGTTAGGTGCATCCATAGAGAGGGAAACAGACTGGTAGTTACCAGGGATTAGACAGATAAAAATGGAAACTCAATGGGTATAGAGATTTCTCTTTTGAGGTGATGAAATGTCTGAAACTCAACAAAACTGGTAGTATAATTTGGGTCCTGAATGTCCATGTCCCCAAAGACCCATGCATTGAAGAACATAGTGAAACCTTTAGGAAGTTGGGCTAGTGAAACGAAGTTAGGTCACTGGGGGACATGCCTTTGAAAGGGACACCAGAACCCCAACTCCTCCACATCCTCCCCCTTTTGTTTCCCTTGCCACATGCTCCAACCATGATATACTGTGCTACCATAGACCCAAAGCAACAGGACTAAGTTGTCGAGGACTGGAAATTCTGTAACTATAAGCCAAAATAAATCTTTTGTCCTTTTAAGTTTAGAATTTTGCCACAGTAACAGAAAGCAGACTAATGCAGATGGCATCTGCACAATATTGTGAATGTACCAAATGCCACTGTATTGTTCATGTTAAAAGGGTTAATTTTGTGTTATAAGAATGTCATCATGTTAAAAAATAGGACAAAACACAATCCATAAAAAAATTTGGTAAATTCGACTTTCCCAAAATTGAATTTTTTTTCTCTGTGAAAGACATCGTTAAGAAAGTGAAGCATCAAGCTACAGATTAGAAGATATTTGCAAAGCATGTACTTGAAAGAGGATACATATCCATTATATATAAAGAAGTCTAAAATCTTAACAGAAAAATCTTTTTCTTTGTAATTGGGCAAGAAATTAGAATGGACATTTCAAAAGTGATGACACTTGGATGGCAAGTAAGTACATGAAACATTGTTCAACATTATTAGCAATTAAGAAAATGCAGGACTGAGGTTATGGCTCTATGGTAGAGCACTTAAATAGCACCAGTGAGGCACAGGGTTCAATCCTCAACTCCACATACCATTAATAAAATTTAAAAAAGAAAATGTAAATAGAAGACAATGTAATGTTATCACTATGAGTCTATTAGAATAGCAAACAAACAAAAGAAGAAACAATGATAATATCAAGTACTGGTGAGAATACAGAGCAAATAGAACTCATTTTTTTCCTAGTGGAATGCAATTTTTTAGAAAGAAATTTGGTGCTTCTTATTATGTGAAATATAGACTTATCTGTGTTCTAACACTCCCACTATTACATATTTATCATAGAAAAAACTTATGTTCATGCAAAATCTCTACATAAATGTTTACATCAGCTCTAGTCATATTTTTCTCCTTCAAATGTCCTTCAGTGGGTGAGTGGATAAACATGCTTTATCCATACAATGGAATAGTATTCAGCCACAAGAAGGAACAAGCTATTGATGCCTGCAACAACTCAAAGGCATGATGGTGTGGTGTCAGAAGGAGACATGTTGTATTACTCCATTTATATGACATTTTAGAAAGTTAAAATATAGTACTTAGGGCAGGGGTTGTACCTCAGTGGTAGAGTGCTTGCCTTGCATGTGTTTGGCACTGGGATTTATTCTCAGCACCAATAAAAAATAAACAAAAAAGGTATCGTGTCCATCTACCATCAAAAATATTTTAAAAATATATGCAGTACTCAGAGTTTGCTGGGGTTTAAAGGAGGTGAAAAGCTAACTATAAAGAAAGTTCTGGGATTCTTCTGTATCTTAATTCTAGTGGTAGCTGAATGTACAAAGAAATGTATTAAAATTCAAAGACCTATACACACACAAGTCAATTTGGCAAAATGTCAGAAACAGTAGTGACAGTTGTCCAACTTTGTGAATATAAATAATGCCACTGAATGATATGTGTGAAAGTGGTAAAGTCTGTGTTATACATATTTTTTCATGGCATTGGCCTGTGAACTTGTTATTTTTACCAAATGAGTCAGTTGACAGGTGAATGCTTGTTACAATGGAAGACTAACAAAGACAATCACCTCCTCCCTCCTCACATGTATCCATTGAAGGAAGCACTGCAGCTCTAGGACAGAGCACTGCTAAGAGCTTTATCAACTGATTTCTTAGCAAGTTTGCTTCAAATTTTTATTTTTCAAATCTGATATTGTTATGAGCATTTAAACCACTTACAATTTTCTCCAAACTGGGTCAAATACAACCCAGATAAAGCCAAGGGATAAACCTATAAAGAACCATTCAGGGCTGTGAGGTTTTTTTGTTTGATTTTTAATTAAAGGTGTTTATAAAAATAAAATAGAGTTTGGGCATTCAGTGAAAAGACTACATAAAAAACACAATAGACTTTGTATAAAATAAATTTTAAAAATATGGTGGAGAGTCATTGTTTATATGAACATGATTTTTATATAAATGTTTATTATTCAAAGTAAAGAAATTATATTATGAGAGTATTAATTATTAATAATGGCTAGACACACACACACACACACACACACACACACGTTATTCACAGATTCTATATTTGTGAATTGATCTAAATACTAAAATGTATTTTTAGATCCAAAATCAATTATGGAGAATTTGAGTATTGGTTTTAAATTAGAGATTTGAAATGTGTTTTATCCCTTTGTATTTCATGGAGTAATTTGAGGAGTTTTGGCCTCAGTTCTTCTTTAATTTTTTTTTTTTTTTTTTTTTTTTTTTGTAGAACTCAGCTGGGAGTACATCCAGGCCTGGGTTTTTCTTTTTTGGAAAGCTTTTCATTACTGCCTCTATCTCATTACATTATTGGTCTGTTTGGGTTTTTTTTTTCTCTTGATTCAGTTTTGGCAGATACTACTTATCTATAAATGCATCCATTTCTTCTAGGTTTTCAAATTATTGAAGTCAAAGTTTCAAAATAGTCACTAATAATCTGCAGGATTTCTATGATATCTATGGTGATTTCACCTTATTTATCATTAATTTTATAAAAATGGCTTTTCTCTTTTCCTCTTGGTTATGTTAGCATGGGAGCTTACTAATCTTGCTTATCTTTGTAAAGAAACAAGTGTTTCATTGATACTTAGTGATGTTATATTTTGTTCTCAAGTCCATTAATTTTGTCTCTGGTCTTATTTTCTTCCTTGCTTCTTTCGGTGTTTGCTCCTCCACCATAGCCTGATTTTTACACCATTTCCTATTTACACTGTGCATGATGTGGGCTTCCTCAGTAGAGTGAGCTGAAGTTATATTGCAGGAAGCAGGGGCCTCTTGTGAGTAAGCTACTGCATCATTGCTCCTTGATGCTGGTATGAGTCCATGTGAGGACAGCATGGATCAGGTGAGGAGATTCTCAGATCCTGAGGAATGCTTTGGTCCTCAGGAAAAATTTCCCAACTCTTTCCAAACTGATCTTAGATGATGGTGTGCTCATAGTGAATGGTCCAACTGTAATGGGAGACACCTGGCTCTGAGTTCAGGACCTGGCACTCCCTGGCCCCACCCATGCCCACCTTCCTGTGGTGGAACAGCTGAAATGCATCAAGCCTTTTATCTTGGAGGAAAGTTTCCAGCATATCAAGGAAGCACCAGCACAAGTCAGTTTTCAAGAGCCTGTACTTGGAAAGAAAGGAAAAGCATGGGTTTTTAAAGGTGGCTCCTACATAGAGAATAATCCACAAAACTACAATTGTCTTCTATTAGGCAATGGTGCCAATAACATGCATTGGAGAAAAGATAGCCTCTTCAACAAATGGTGCTGGGCAAACTGGAAATCCATATGCAACAAAATGAAATTAAACCCCTATCTCTCACCATGCACAAAACTCAAAATGGATTAAGGACTTAGGAATAAAACCAGAGACCCTGTGTCTAATAGAAGAAAAAAATAGGCCATAATCTCCATCATGGGGAATTAGACTCCAACTTCCTTAATAAGACTCTCTTGTCACAAGAATTAAAATCAAGAATCAACAAATGGGATAGACTCAAATTAAAAAGTTTCTTCTTGGCAAAAGGAACAATCTGTGAGGTGAATAGAGTGCCTACATCTTGGGAGAAAATCTTTAAACCTCACATATCAGATAGAGCAATAATTTCTAGGGTATATAAAGAACTCAAAAAGCTAAGCCCCAAAACAATAAATAACCAAATCAATAAATGGGCCAAGAACCTGAAGAGACACTTCTCAGAAGATAATGTACAATTAATCAACAAATACATGAAAAAATGTTCATCATCACTAGCAATTAGATAAATGCAAATCAAAACCACTCTAAGACTTCATCTCACTCCAGTCAGAATGGCAGCTATTATGAAGACAAACAACAATAAGTGGTGGTGAGGATGTGGGGAAAAAGGTACACTCATACACTGCTGGTGGGACTGTAAATTGGAGCAGCCAATATGGAAAGCAGTATGGAGATTTCTTGGAAAATTGGGAATGGAACCACCATTTGACCCATCTATCCCTCTCCTCAGTCTATACCCAAAGGACTTAAAATCAGCATACTACACGGACACAGCCACATCAATGTTTATAGCAACACAATTCACAATAGCTAAACTCTGGAACCAACCTAGATGCCCTTCAGTAGATGAATGGATAAAAAAATGTGGCATATATACACAATGGAATATTACTCAGCAATATAAGTGAATAAAATTATGGCATTTACAGGTAAATGGATGGTTGGAGAAGATAATACTAAGTTAAGTTAGCCAATCCTCCAAAACAAATGCCAAATGTTTTCTTTGATATAAGGAGGCTGATTCACAGTGGGGTATGGAGGGGGAGCATGGGAGAAATAGACAAACGGTAGATAGGGCAGAGCAGTGGGAGGGGAAGGGAAGGGTCAGGGGTTTAGCAAGGATGGTGAAATGTGATAGACATCATCATCCAAAGTACATGTATAAAGACACAAATTGGTGTTGTCAACATAGTTTGTATACAGACAGAGATATGAAAAATTGTGCTCTGTATGTGTAATAAGAATTGTAATGCATTCTGCTGTCATTTATTTTTATAAAATCAATTAAAAATTTTTTTTAAAGTTATGCAAATGAGGTTTGGGGTTGTGGCTCAGTGGCAGAACACTTTCCTAGCATTGTGAGATACTGGGTTTGATCCTTGGCATCACACAAAATAAACAAATAATGACATTCTGTCTATCTGTAACAAGAACAACTAACATTAAAAAATATGCAAATGATACATCTGAATATTTTTGTTAATCTGGGAAAATGTGTTTTGTTAGAAATATGAATGCCATGTTTGCATTTTCTGTTGTCTCTGATATTATGCTATAATAATATTTAATGTTATATTTACATTTTAAAACTGAAAAAGACATAAAAATTCTTTACTGTAATCATGTTAGTAAACAGGATATTTTAGCAAATAGAATGTATGCTTTCCTGTTTTTATAGCTATCAAGAATTAAACACTTGAATTAATTTTCTATTCCATCTTCTCCTATGCAAGTTTTCAAAATATTTTGGTTTTTGTGTTTTAGATTCACATGACTGTAGAGTGTATTTTGACATATTGTGCATACATGGAGTATAACTTATTCTAATTAGGATCCTGTTCTTACAGTTGTACATGTTGTGGAGTTTCATTGGTCATGAATTCAGATATGAACACCTCCCCTTATGTAACTTTATTTTAAAATTTATATATAGCCTAGATTTTTCACAAGAATTCAAGTTTTGAAAGTGGGTGGATAATTCCCATTTCTTTTATTCTTTTGTATGTATTATCTGATGTTTGAAAACTGTTCCTTAATAATAATGGAGCTTTAAAACTTCTATAATGGAGTTCAATTTTCTTTGCTCATGTACATAACTAATGTTTAGACATTCCCCTACAAAAAATTATATTCAGTCTCTGCT
Organism: Marmota marmota marmota; assembly: GCF_001458135.2. Classification (NCBI taxonomy): domain Eukaryota; kingdom Metazoa; phylum Chordata; class Mammalia; order Rodentia; family Sciuridae; genus Marmota; species Marmota marmota. Next base: position 177,656 of record NW_026006604.1, read on the forward strand.
CACTAGTGTATAATTCTCTACTGAGTTTTACTATATCCTATAGTATTATTTTGTTGGTAAGCCTTCTAATGATTTATCTAGGTTTTATCTTCATAAGAAGTAATCACTAAATTACTCAATTTTACAAAGTTTCCATGTGCCCTTTTGGGATTCTTCCGGCCCCATCCCCAGGCAATCACAGATTCACCTTAATGCCAGTATGGGTATGAGCTCTGATTCTTGTGACTCTTGTTGGAAATTGCACTTTTCTGTTGTCTCAGTTATAGAATTAAATTAGCTCTCATGTGCTTGTCAGCTTCATGAGTTATGCATTCATATACTTTATCTCAGATAACTTATCCCATACACCATAATTAATCATTGTAAAGCCAGCCATTGGCTTGTTAACAGAAGTTCTCACAATCCAAGATGGTAGTTCCTTTCCAGACACAGATCTGCAGGCAAATGAGAGACTCATATGTATATCTCAGGATATCAAAGATTTCCTGTGGGAGCACTAAAACAAAGTTTGAGAGGAGCAGAACCCTCATAATAACAGCAATTTCTAGAATTCAAATGTCATGTTGCCTAATAATGAAATGAGTTTAATCTGTGACCTTTGTATCTATGAACACTGAATAAACCTCTGAGGAATGTTTAAGTCTCCCTCCCCATTCTACTGAGACACTTGAAGGGCAACCTTAGACTAATAGAGCCCTTGCAGCCAGCACATAAAACTCACTTAGTAAATTAATATTAATGGAATTAAATTTTGTTATATTCCAAATAACTATCAGGAGAAGGTCATGGTTGTTTATCTTTTAATAATATTTAGTTGTCCTTTTGTTAAAGACTGTTCAGGTTACACAAGATACATCTGCAAGCATTTACACTGTCCTTTCTCACAGAATAGTGACAGTTTCCACCATATCCTGATGATGTCACAGTTTGTTGAATTGTGATTAGAATGAGCTGTTTGAGTGACAGACAATGCTACAGACTCAGCATGAATTTGAATCTTACATAAAGAATATTCAAATCATATGCATCATTACACACCTGTGGAACCAGCTACTTGGGAGGCTGAGGCAAGGGGACCATTTCAGCTAAGAGTTCAAGACCATCCTCTGAAATATAGTGAGATCCCATATCCAAAAGAGAAGAAAAAAAGAACAACAATATTGGATTATTTTCTGATGCACAGTCTATTTTAGAACATACAATGAGATGGTGGGAGGATTAGGGTTAGGTAACAAGGAATGTTTATAGTTTTGGAAAATTTATGGGAGGAAAACTTAATATTAAAAATATTCTCTTCCCAGTCATTGTCATGTTTACTCAGAAATGACAGTGGTACTATCCAGTGTTCCCACAGCACATATTAGGTTGTAGAAGGTATTTATTCTCAGAATATTCTCCTTAGTTTAGAGAATCATCCATTATTGTCAGTTTTTCTTTTCTTTAGTGTGTGTCACAGGGTTACTGGGGATTAAACCTGGGAGTGCTTTACCACCAAGGTGCCTTTTAAAATTGTTAATTTTTTTAAAATTTTGAGATAGGGTCTCACTGTGTTGCTTCAGGCTGGCCTTCAACTTGTGATCCTTTTGCCTCAGCCTCCCAACTAGCTGAGATTATAGGCCTGCACCACCACACCCATCTTATGATTGTCACTTTGAAGAACCACACATTATACTGTAAACATTGAGTAAGAGATGATTAGTAATTTCTAGATATTTTATCCTATCAATAAATTCACTGATTTACTAGCTCATACCATCATATTGCTGTGAACTGCTTTCCTGGCTTGGTCACCACTGTATACAGTGGTGTACAGAGTTCAGCCACATGAAGGCACAGCTGGGAGTCAGCCTCCCGGTTCTTAAGGACATCAGCCTGATGAGCTGGCAACACCTGTGGAGTGAGGGACTGCCAGGGTGCCTGCCATAGGAGAAAGGCAGGGAAAGAGGAAGGGACAGAGAAGCTTTCTGGAGGAAGTGACTACTGAGCTGAGAGTTGAAGGATAAGGGAGCACTTCAGAGGACAGGGGATGGGGGTAAGCTTGCCATGTTGTGGAAAATGAAATGCTATGTTGGACACAACTTATTAAAAAGAAGACATTAGGTCAGAAACATTAATGGGAATTAAGAAGCACTCTTCTATACCCAGAATATGGTTCTGAGGAAGGTGAAGCCACAATACAAAGTCTCAATACCTTTATCAAGACCTGCCCTTCAGGCAGCAGAGAGGATGGGTCATGGGCTTCCAGGGAAGCCAGGACACTTCCTCTTGACACCTTTCCAGGTCCTTTGAAAACAGAATTAATAATGTCTGCCTAAGGAGTCCTGAGGGAACATCCTGGGAACAGCTAAGAAAAAAAAGCCAGTGTTCATGACAAGGACAGAATGGAATGGGGCTTCTCTGTGAGGAAGGGTCTGCACAGAGCCTCAGGGCACCAGGGGTCAGAAGAGGATATTTCTGCCTGCCTTAGAGCTGTCCTTCTGGCCCTTCCAGCCCTTGTTTACTCTAATTTAAAAGACAAAATTTTTTAAAATACAATAAAAGACAAAACAAAAACTAGAGTTTCTGGAATAATTATAGGTCAGAAGTTGAAAGAACCTCACCACCTCCTTCCCCCTCCCCCAATTTCATCAAAACAATTTCTATTCCTTTCCATTAGATTCAATGACTCATAGGGAAAGAAAATGATAGTTTAAATAAATACTGCATCTGGCAAAGCCATCCAACAGTTTGTCTTACTATCGCTTTTCTTTTCTTTTTTTTTCTCTCTCTCTTTTTTTTTTAGAGTGTGGGTGGGGGTGAGGGGGGTGGTACTAGGAATTAAACCCAGGAGAGCTCAACCAATGAGCCACATACCCAGCCCTTTTTATTTTTTATTTTGAGACAGGGTCTCTCTAACTTGTTTAGAGCCTCACTAAGTTGCTGAGGCTGGTTTTTAGTTTGTGGTCCTCCTGCCTCAGCCCCCCCTAGTTGTTGGGATCAATGAGTATGCTCCATCATGCCTGGTTTACCATTGCTTTTCACTTAAAAATTTGTGAAGTATGTAAAAGGCTCACTGTTAGGTGTGGTAATGCCTATGAAAAATAGATTGGATTAAGTGTGTCACCCAATCTTCCCTTTAAAGAAAGTGTATTGGTCAGGATTCTCCATAGAAACTGAAGAAGAAGGTATGTGTGTATACATATAGAGGGATTTATCTTCAGGAATTAGCTCACACAATTACGGGGGCTAGAAAATCTAAACACCACACAGCAGATGGGTGAGCTAGAGACCCAGGGAATATTTGAGTCTAGAATTTCCTCCTCTTTGGGAGACCTTGTTTTTTTAAGGTATTCAACAGATTAAATAAGGCTTATCAGTATCATAGAGGATAATCTGCTTTATTTAATTAACCTCTTAGGTTTTATTAATCTCATCTAAAAAGTACCCTGGTAGTAATAACCAGACACTTTGATCAAAGATCTGAATATTGTACTCTAGCCATATTGACACATAAAATTACCCCTCATAGAACATGACACAGGATGATGAACTACAGCATAATTTTGGTGTCCCCATACCCATGCAAGTGGAGTCCCTGTGCTCCATCTTGCCCTCTTCCGGTAGCTGTAGTCCAACCTTCTGCCAGAGAGTGTGGGGGCTGGAGATCCTGGTCATGGACAGAGGGGCCTGGCTCACAGCCCTCCCTTCCCTAGCATTTTTACTCTTGAACTTCATGTTCCTTCATGTCCAGTGAGCACAGTGCTCTGTAAACCAGTCTTGCTGGATTATTGTGGGAGATGGAAATAATGTAGGGGGGGGGGCGATATTTGTTTTCTCCTAAGTTCAGTCATTGCCCTATCAGGAAGGGCTAAAATGCTCTGATACAGAGAGGGGAAGAAAGGGTCCCATGTCTTGGGGGGGGGGCTTTCCTTGGGGGAAAGGAAAAACTAACTTTAAGGATGAGTCTGGCTTCCATGGGAAAGCATCAGCAATTCTCTCAACCCTAAGCTCCTAATTCAGTGTCTCTATCTTATTAAATTACTATGTGTTCTTTTCCAAAAATTCAACTTAAAAAGTCTAAGTTCCCCTGTTTCATCACAACCTACCCCAATATACTTCCTTTTTAAAGGAAAAATTATTAACTCCTTGGTACAAATCATTTCACATTCTTTATTAATGGCTTTTGAATTTTTGCTGAAAAAATGAAATTTGTTTTAATAAATATTCTGCTACTGCATCAGAATACCACATGCTGAGTAAATTATAAACAACAGAAATTTATTTGGCTCCTGATTCTGGCAGGTGGAAAGTCCAAGAACATGGCACCTCCTGGTGCAGGGCTTTGTACTGTGGCATCCCATGATGGAAGGGCAGTTGAGCACACACAAGACAGACGGGTAGGGGCTGAGCTCATTCTTTTTATCAGGAACCATCTCCTGAGATAACTAAACCACTTTTTTAATAACCATTAATCCATTCACAAGGGCAGAGCATTTGTGATCTGATCATCTCTTAAAGAAACCACCTCCCAACACGGTTACACCCAGGAGTAAGTTTCCAGCATGTGAACTTGAGGGGATGTATTCAGAGGATGGAAGGTTTTGTCTATGGTTTTCTGATTTTATTGCTGTTGTTCACTTAGCCACATACCATATGTGCCTTTTCATATCTAAAGCTTGACTTTTTGTGTGTGGGAGTTTTAAATTTTGCTGTTCTCTATTAAAATAGAGGAGAGAGAGAGAGAAGGTTTCTTACAAATAAAAGATGAGCCTTGCTAGGAAATCAGTTTTCTGAGAGGGAATGTCCCTATTATCTGACCCCCTTTTCCCTTGAAAGGGCCTTGGCCTAGTCAGTGCTACCAAGAGTTCTTGCCTTTGGTCTCTGAGACCCAACTTGCACCTAGAAGTTCCCAGTTACTAACTCCATCCCTGGAGTGTCTTTTCTTTCTTTTGGCCTCTGTAGTCATGTTTGCCTTTCAGGCTGAGCCAAAAGCATTGGCCCTCTGTGACTTCATAAGCAAAGAAATGGTAGCATCAACTTTCAGAGAAAATAGAAATCAGAGGGTACAGATCCTTAGTTTACTGTTTTTCCACAAAACCTTCCAAACAGCCACTCAAGGAGCGTGGGAGCAATTATACAAAGGTATCTACTTTTGGAGCATCATTTTTAATGACTGGTATTATCTCTGAAGGGACTTTTTCTTTGAATAGACCAGGAACTCTCATCTTTATCACCAGTTAGAAATTTCCTTTCTGTTTATTATGAGGAAAGCTATCAGTCAGCAAAGCCTTGGCTAGATCCCTGCAAAAAGCCCTTGTTATATTCCACATTGCAAACCCCCAGGCCATGCCCTGCTGCATTCATGATGGAAAGATCAAAAGTTTCATGTCACCAGGGCTGGTGGTTATAACTCATCTTTCTGACTCCAAGCAGAGGAAAGTGGTATGTTCGGTGCACACTGAACACCTGTCATCAGCCAGCATACTATAGACCAGGAAAATACTGACTCTTCCCAGGAAAGCCTTTGTCCGCATTTGGAGCAGAAGTACCAGAGGACAGAGGCTACTCAGTCATGGAAAGAAACCCAGGTGGATCAAAGTATCCTGTGTTTGCACTGGGAAGAAGGACCCCCTATTTTCCCCATCCAACCCTGTCACCAAAACAATGGTGAGCAATGAGCCCTGCTTTTGTCTTTATGGTTTTACAGCTTTTGTTCACATGGGAAACAAACAGTGGTATATATATGATGAATACCAAAAAAGGTATAAACCAATGATTTTTAATAAGTCCAGTGAGTGGTTTCTATCAGTTCCTACTCTGCCTTCTTTATTCTGAAGGAGCTCATCCATCAATGTCCACCCTAAAACCTTCTCATCTCCTCTCTTCTCCAAGCCTCAATCACAGATCATTTACTTATATTTTTAGTTGGTTGTTTATTCTTTCCCTTAACCCATAAACCTTTTTTTAGCTGGCTTATTAAAATGCACAGAATAAAGGATGGAGTAAGTGTCCAAGATAATACATGAAAAAGATAAGGAAAATAATTGATAGAAAATAAAGAGGATTATGTGACAATGTCCATCATAGGATGTAGTTCACTTATTGGAGTAGGCCACAAATTTGGATCAAAGAGTTATAAGCCAAAGAATTGAAGATAAAGTCAGAAGGGGCAAGAAAGAAAGACATCTGCCTTGGTAATGCCCAGACCAGGGAAGGTGGCTGATCACCATTTACCCAGCAAAAGATTGAGTTTGATGCTCAGCTGATATTTTCCCATTGGATCCTGACAATCATGTGGGGTGGACACCATTTTAATGCTCATCTTACAAATAAGAAAACTTAAGAATTCAAGAGTAAGGTATGAGTTTTCCAAAACTACAGAGTGATTCTATTGTAAAAGTGACAATCAAACCCAGGTGATCATGCTCCATTACTGGGTGCTGAACCAGAAAGCTCACCTTGCAGGGAAGTGGGAGATTCTAGGGGGTGGGTCTGCAAAGACATAATAGGCATTTTTGAAGGCCTGTTTCACCTCTTTCAGTGCAGTTCCTTAATATAAGAGCTCAAAAGCATAAACCCAGTTGAAATTTAGTGACAGCAATTTCTTAAATCCCAACAGTTGGTTATATGCTTAGTTCTTTGATGATCTAATTCCCTTCCCTGTGTTTCCAGGTGAAAGTAGGAGGGCATGGCCTAGGGGACTGCAGTGTGGAACTGCAAGAGCCTTTCATGGAGGATCCAGCCAAGGGTTTGCTGACTGATAGTTCCCCTCATAACAACTGAGGAGTAAATTGCTAACTAGAGATAAAGATGAGAATTTATGGTCTTTTCTAAAGAAAAAGTCTCTTCAAAGATTACCAGATCTTGAAAATGATGCTTTAAAAATATTTGTACAATTCCCCCAAACTCCTTGCTTGACTGTCTGGAAGGTTTTGTAGATAAACTATATCCTAATAATGTGCCTACTCATTACCAATCTTCTCTATGTGTAGTGTCTATCAGGAATTTCAGTATCAGGTATTTTCTAAAACTATTGTCGGACATTACAGTGTGTCCCAAACCCTCTTTAGCATGATTCATTTATACCCCATGAGACACTTAGTGCTGATATCTTTGGTCTCCTTCTTCTCATGCTCACTCACTTCACAGAAGATGCTCCTAAGTACTCTCACTGTCCTCCAGGACAACTGAACATCCAACAAAGATTTCTAATAAGAACATGTAAAAAACAGGGTCACCTACCTTGTTCTTTTCTTCTAATCTCTTCTTTGTGAGTTGATTTATCATTGAGTGTTTTCTCTATTCAACATGTAATCATTCAGGCAGCATTTATCAAACTTTCAGCATCCACAAGCCAAGTCAAGTAAATACAGATCACCAATTTCATCACAATATCTAGGAATTAGAACATCATGTTCTTTAAAATTGTTTTCTTTAACTGCAGAGAAATTCAAATACAAACAAAAGTAGAATAAACCTCCATGTACTAGCACTTAGCTTTAACAATAACTGACCCATGGCCAATCTTATTTCAGCACTACTCCCATCCACTTCCTTCCTCCCACATCATCCTAAAACAGATTCCAGAAATCATACCATTCCACCCATAAATATTTCAACATGCGTCTCTAAGAATATGAACTCTTTATTTTAACATGTAAATAACACTATTTGTTCCACATTTGTAAGAGGACATAACTTGCAATCTCTCCTCAATGTGTCTGTCCTGTTTGGTGAGGGGCCAATATCTGCTTCGCAGAAGATAACTGAAGACGGCGGAACGGAAGATAGAGCCCTAATATCCAGAGTATACAAAGAACTCAAAAAATTAGACAATAAAATAACAAACAACCCAATCAACAAATGGGCCAAGGACCTGAACAGACACTTCTTAGAGGAGGACATACAATCAATCAACAAGTACATGAAAAAATGCTCACCATCTCTAGCAGTCAGAGAAATGCAAATCAAAACCACCCTAAGATACCATCTCACTCCAGTAAGATTGGCAGCCATTATGAAGTCAAACAACAAGTGCTGGCGAGGATGTGGGGAAAAGGGTACACCTGTACACTGCTGGTGGGACTG
>NW_026006605.1:0-4758 GCF_001458135.2 Marmota marmota marmota
TCAGAAGTCTAAGAACTATAAAAATATACTATAAAATAATCTTTGCATTAACTTATCTAATGTTTCCCTTTTAATTTTTCTTCAGTCTTTGACAAAGTTGTGGAAAGGGATATCCTCATTCATCTTCCCCTTCCCCCATCTCTTTCCCCACGCCCTTCCTGGCTGCATAGCTGAGCAGGTTTCCTCTGTCACATTCTTCCACATGATGTTCTGCTTTACCTCAGGCCCACAGCCTTGAAGTTGGCCGACCATAGACTGAAACTCTGAAACTACGAGTCCAAAATGAACTTTTCCTCCTTTAAGTGGTTCTTGTCAGGTATTTTGGTCACAGCAGCAAAAAGCTGACTGAAACACTCTGCTACTTAACACAGCTAAGGTTGGTATTAGTTAAAAACCGTCATTTCTGATCATTTTTCTAATTTTTCCCTAACCACTAGCTACTTTTCTCCAGATTCCTTTACTGTCATTTGTTTCATAGTTTAAAAAAATATTGAAACACAAATTAATCTAGGTACTATACAATATATTATCCTATTTCACAACTGCTTCTTAATCCCTTTACTTGTTCCTCCTCCTTGACAACTCGTACTAACCTTGGTTGTCTTCTCTCTTTGTCTATGTTCATTTCCTTGAAGGTTTTTGTCCAGAATCATGATTTTAAATATGATCTCAAACTTGCATGCCCAGCAAGTCCTCTCTCCTGCTCTGGTCTCCTCTACTCAATTCCCCTCAACGATTCAACACTGAATACATTTTTAAAATATAGTATTCATTACAAACACAACACTAAACTGCTGGTCTTTCCCCTTCTCCTACTCACTGCACCCTCCCCGTCATAACTGATTATAATCCCTCCTTCAACGACTCTCAAAACCCACAACCAATCAGGCTGGAAATTCTGATGGCTCTACATTCAAAATACATCCAGAATTCTACCACCTTTTATCACCTACGCTATTGCCATCATCTCACACTTAGATGACTCTTTTTACCTCTAGAAAAAAAAATGCCCTTAATTTGATTCTTAAATAACTGTCTCTTCAACAGAGCAGCTAGAGTGTTGTTTTACAAGAGAGATCTTAGAAATGAGATTACATTTCTCCTTTTAAAAATCCACAAGTGACTTTCACTCCACTAGGAATAGAAGCCAAAATCCTTACAGTGACCTACAGGGCCCTCCTCCAGTGACCTGTCCCACTTTCATCAAGAACCTTTTCTCACCATCCTCCAAAGCCTCTGGGACCCTCAACGTTCTGCTGTTTCTTGAGCCTCCCAGGCACCTAGAGCCACAGGCATTTGCTCTTACTGTTCTCTTTGCCTGGGAAGCTCCTCCCCAGATATCCAAAAAGCTTATTCCCTCATGTCTTCACTCAAAGTCATCTTCTCAGACCTCTTACTAACTTATCTCAAATTTCATCTCATTTTCCATACTTTATATCACCCCTCAATTCATTTTTCTCCTTACCCAGTACCATAAAATGTACACATTCATCTTATTTTTTGTTGTCCTAATCTGTTTTTATGTTGCTATAACCTTACCACAGAATGGCAATACCACATTTAAAGAAGATTCACTGCTTTCAGTTCTTGAGGCTTGGAAGTCCAAGGTCTAGATGTTGGCATCTGGTGATCTTCTTGGTAAGTTATCCCATGGCAGAAGCGCAAGAGTACAAGACAGCAAGGGATAGCTGAGCTCACTTTTATCAGGTGCCCACATGATAACTAACCTAGTCCTGTGACAACAACATTAACCTATTCATGGGGCAAGGCCTGGTAACCTAATCACTTCTTAGAGCTCCTACCTCTCAAGACTGTTGCAATGGGGGCTATTTCTAACACTTGAGCTTCTGTCTTCCCCTACAAAGATATAAAGCAGATTTTTGTCTACTTTATTCACCGATTTTTCCCCAAAATCTAAAAATGCATTGCACAGAGTAGGGACTCAATAAATACCTATCAAATGAATGAACGAACCAGTTACAATTTTTTTGCTTTCTAAGATCTACTTTTAGATAAATAAAAGGTACTATTCTATAACTGCTAAAAAGGTCTTCATTGGTTGACGTTAAGTATCAAGAAGCCTAAAGAATCTTGTGACATGAAAGGTCATTGTTTTTCTACATTCATCCCCACTTCTTTGGTAATGTCACAAAGCATAAAGTTTTCAATTAACCAGTAATGGGTTTCCTCTAGGTCAAACCACTTAAAAGAGTTCATGGAGGCTGTCACCTCAAAGGGAGGCATATTATATGATCTTTCATACTTATGACAGCTTTAAATGGGAAAGCAATGTTGAACTGCAGAAGGCTGGCCTGAAGGTCATAAAGCTCAAGTTATTATCCAAGCTCCAACTCTTGTGAGCTCCACGAGCAGCAGCACAATCTCTCAAACCTCCACTGACTCCAATTTAAGAAGCCCCAAATTCTTCAGTCATCTGAGTGGTTTGAACAGCATTTTGCAGAATGTTTTCACATTTTATTTATTTTTATGTTACCATTAACAGAAGAATTTTTAAATCCACATCTTTGAAGTAAGTACAAACCCATTTATTTTACCCTCTTCTACTACTGAACCCTCCATAAAAGTCTCTGGAAATGGGCTGGAACTTGGAAGTTAGGTGTGAAGAGAAGGGAAAGAAACGAACATAATTATGGAAGCCATTTGGTTTGTTTTCCTTTGATTCTTGCACCATCATAGAGCACAAAGAGTAAGTTTTGTTCCTCAATTCTAAATTAACAATGGAAACTTTTTGCGGATGATGGAAATGTTCATCCTTTAACAACTATCATTTTCTCTTAGGACCCTGGTCTCTTTTCTTGGGTTATTTCCATCTTTGCCTCCTGAGACTGATCTCTGAAAGTTCATTCTGGGGAACTATAACACTGAGCAACTTACACTTTTTGCAACATTAAAAATGGCCCTACAAAGTGAAAGGCCCTACAAAGTGACTATCCCAGAAGAGAAGTATTTCCCATTACAATCCTGCTGTGAAGACACACACCGCAAAGCGAATAAGCACATCAACACTGAAAAGAAAGCAGAGAGTCTCATCAAGCCTGTGATACTGGGAGCGTGTCTATACTTGTAGGTTTAAAAACTAGAGAGTGGGGAAAAGGATGCTGCTTCTAACTTTCAAGAAGTGATCGCTTTAAACACTTGCAACTCTTTAAAAATCATCATGATCAGTTAACTTTTATTTTCAGAATAGTGAGGAATATTTCATATATATTTTTAACTCACTAACCAACACTCTACTCATTTGAAAAATGGGATAATGACTACTGTCTACCTTGTAAGATGTTGTGAAGATTGAGAGATACAATGTATGTAATATGTACTGAATAAATAGGTATAAATTTACCACCATTTATGTTTTAAACCCTTCAAACAAGAAGAAACATATATTATAGCAAATCTTTCCAAATAGGGACAACCTCATCTATGTGTGACCTAAGAAGATTCAGTGCTATGCCCTGACTGTGACTGGGCAATCACTAAATGACCCACGGAGAAGAACAACACACCTCGGAGCCCCCCAGATTGCCCAGGTACCCTGCCAAGAGGTACTGCCCCCTGCTCTGACCTGCAGTGCCCGAATCTGCTGTGCCTTGTCAAAGGCAGATCCAGCAACATCTTCACAATAGTCCAGACCATTTGGAACATAGTAAAAAACACTCAGATTTCAACATACTGGAACTAAAGGTAAAAATGGCTTCATATTGAAATAAGAATCACATCTCAAAACTGCTTAGAAATTACTCTTTAAAATCGGAATTCTATGAAGTATAGTTAAATTTTCCTTGTTTGCATGCAGGCATTCTCTCTCTAGAACAGATGCACCCATAAAGATGGTAGTAAAGTTGAAACAAATCAACAAATACTTATCATGTGTTTGCATTAAGAATATATTCTGTGTGCATGTGTTTGTGTCTCTGTGTCTGTGTTAAGAACAGTAGATCTCAAAAAGATTTCATTTTAAAAAATAAAAACAAAATAGTAATTAGCTATGTTAGCCTTTTGCCACTATAACAAATATCTGAGATAATAGACTTATAAAGAGAAAAGATTTATTTTGGAGATTCCATGGAGATTCCAATCCATGATTTGTTTGCCTCGTTGCCTTTGGAGCTGCCTTCATGGCAGAAGTATGTATGAGAGCAAAAGTGCTCACTTCATGACCAGGATATGGGGGTGGAGTGAGAGAGGGGAACCTGGTTTCATCATCCCCTTCAAGGGCACCTTCTCTAATGACCAAAAGACCTTATCACAGCCCCACCTCTTAAAGAGTACACCACCTCCCAATAATACCTCTCTGAGGACCAAGCTTCTACCACATGAACCTTTCAGGACATTCCAGATCTAAACTATAGTACTAGTTTTTTAGTTAAAAATTTTAAATTTATAATAAATCAGTATTTTTTTCCACTACATTCAAATTTTTCAGCTATTCAAGGAATTCTATTATGGCAATGTGGCCTTGACTTTCTGAGCCCAGCAAAAGAATTTATACTAAAATTGGCAATAAATGTTACATGCTGGCCACACAACTTTGACCTCAGAGATAATAAATCCCTTTCAAGCACCTAGATTCTTTATCTTTTCCTTACTAATGATCTTTGAACAGTGAAGGATGTAGGTAGCAAAATGATAGCAAGCAGACAGGAAAGGAGGAGTAAGTTCAAGTGTAGACATAATTCTCCCTAATTGTTCACATTTTGTTTGTGAATGGCAATCAAAAACAAATCTAACAGCTCAGCA
>NW_026006606.1:0-4757 GCF_001458135.2 Marmota marmota marmota
CGGGTAAGATCCAATTGCAATTGTACCAACCTAAGACAGGAGGCTGACGCCTTGATGTCAGCTCATACAATGACGGGTAAGAACCATATGTCGTATTGGACAGCCTAACAGGCACGGTCCCTAAGCCACTGAGCCAGCCAGGGTAGAGGGGACTCGCCCCTCCAGGCGGGAGACCCTGCCCACCTGGGTGTGGGTTCAAGAGCTCACATAGCACTGTAGCCAGAGTAGTGGGGACTTGCCTCTCCAGGAAGGAGACCTCCTCCCACCTAGGTGTAGCTGGGAACTTGTGTAACACCTTAGCCAGGGCAGAGGAGACTTGCCCCTCCAGGCGGGAGACTCCTCCCACCTGGGTGTCAGGGGAGCTCATATACTGCAGCAGCCAGTGTAGAGGCTTCTTGTTTTCCCAGGCGGGATTCCCCTCCCACCAGGGTATCAGGCCGAGCTCATATACTGCAGCAGCCAGTGTAGAGGGGACTCACCCTTCTATATTGGAGACCCCTCCCACGTGGGTATGGTGGGGGGCGCTCATATACCACGGATTCCAGGATAGAGGGGACTCACCCCTCCCCCCTGGTGTCTGGGGAAGCTCCTACACCACTGCAGCCAGGGTAGAAGGGACTCACCCCTCTAGGCATGAGACCCCTGGCACCTGGGTGTCAGGGGAAACTCACATACTGCTGCAGCCAGGGTAGAGTGGACATGCTCCTCCAGGAGAGAGACCCCTCCCATCTTGTTGCCAGGGCGAGCTTGTATTCCCCCTTAGCCAGGGTAGAGGAGACTCGCCCTGCAGGCAGGAGACTTCTCCCACCTGGATTTCCTGGGAACTCTTATATGGCACCAGCCAAAGTAGAGTGGAATGTTGCCCTTCCAGGCGGGAGACCCCTTCCACCTGGGTGTGGGGAGTGAGCTTGTATACCACCTCAGCCAGGATACAGGGGACTCGACTATCAAGGCTAGAGACCCCTCCTACCTGTGTGTCAGGTAGCTTGTATACCTTCACAGCCAAGGTAGAGTGGACTCGCCCCTTCAGGTAGGAGACCCCTCCCACGTGGGTGTCAGGGGGCGATTTTATACTGCCTCAGCCAGGACAGAGGAGACTCACCCTTCCAGGCGTGAGATTCCTTCCACCTGGGTGGCCAGAGGAGAACCTATGTAGCCACACTCAAGGTAGAGGTGACTCCATTCTCCAGGCTGGAGACTCCTCACACCTGGTTGTTAGGGGAACTATTATACTGCAGCAGCCAGGGTAGAGGAAACTAGCCCCTCCAGGCGGCAGACCCCTACCACCTGGGTGAGGGGGGTGAAGTTTTTATACCCCTGCAGCCAGAGTATTGGGGACTTGCTCCTCCAGACCATAGACCCCTTCTATCTGGGTGTCCTGGGGAGCTCCTGTAATGCTGCAGACAGGGTAGAGGGGACTCATAGCTCCAGGAGGGTGACCCCTTCCACCTGTGTGTCAGGGGGAGTTCTTATATCACTACCACCAGGGTAGAACAGACTTGCTCTTCCAGTCGGGAGACCCCTCCCACCTGGGTGTCTGGTTGATCTCTTATACCTAGGCAGCCAGGGTAGAGGGGACTCGCCCCTCCAATCAGGAGACCCCTCCCACCTGGGTGTCCAAGGGAGCTTAATTACTTCAGCAGCCAGGGTAGAAGGGACTTGCTCCTACAGACAGGAGTCCCCTCCCACCTGGTTGTCAGGGGGAGGTCCAATACCGCCACAGCCTGTGTAGAGGGAACATGTCCCTGCAGGTGCTTTCACCTGGGTGTCTGGGGGGGCTCCTATATCCCCGCAGCCAGTGTAAGGGGACTCGACTCTCCAGTCGGGAGACCCCATAACCTGGGTGTTGGGGGGAGCTCCTATACTGTCAGAGCCTGGGGAGAGGGGACACGCACCTTCAGGTGGAAGACTTCTCCCACCTGTGTGTCAGGGGAAACTCTTATACTGCTGCAGCCAGGGTAGAGTGGACACGCTCCTGCAGGCAAGACACGCCTCCCATCTTGGAGCCAGGGAGAGCTTGTATTCGGCCTTTGCCAAGGTAGAGAGGACTAGCCTCTCCAAGTGGGAGACCCCTCCCACCTGGGTGTTGGGGGGGCAGATACAGAGCTGCAGTCAGGATAGCTGAAACTCGCCCCTCCAGGTGGGAGAGCCCTTTCACCGATTGTCAGAGAGAGCTCTTCTGCTGACGCAGCCATTGTAGAGGGGATTTGCCCCTCAAGGCAAGAGACCCCTCCCACTTGGGTGTAGGGGGGAGCTCCTGTATCTCCAGAGCCAGGGTGGATGGGACTCGCCCCTTCCAGCAGGAGACACCTCCCATCTTGTTATGGGGGGGAGCTCCTATACCACAGCAGCCAGAATTGAGGGGAATCACCCCTGTAAGCAGGAGTCTCTGGGTCTCTGGGAAAGCTGGTAAACCCCTGCAGCCAGGGTACGGGAAGTCATCTCTCTAGGCTGGAGACCCCTCCAACCTGTATGTCAGGGGGAGCTCATATACACCAGCATCCAGGGTAGAGGCGACATGTATTTCCAGGAGAGAGACACTTCCCACCTGGGAATGGGGTTAACTACTATACCACCTTAGCAAGTTTAGAGGGGACTCGCCCCTCCAGGTGGAAGACACCTCCCACAAGGGTGTCTAGCGATGGGGGATCCTATACACCTGCACCCTGGGTAGCAGTGACTCGTCCCTCCAGGAAAGAGACCGCTTCTACTGGGGGTAGGTGGGGGCACTTAAAACCCATAAGCCAGGGATGAGGGGACTCACCCCTTCAGGTGGGAGACCTTCCCACCTGGGTGTGGGGGGAGCTCCTATACTTCTGTAGCCAGAGTAGTGGGGACTGGCCCCTCCAGGCAGGAGACTCCTCCCACCAGGGTGTCGCGGGGAACTTGTAGACTATGTTAGACTGGGTAGAGGAGACTTGCCCATCCAGGTGGGAGACCCCTCCAATCTGGCTGTCATCTGGAGCTCCTATACCACCCAAGCCATGGTAGAAAGTACTGCCCCTCCTGGCGGGAGATCCCTCCCACCAGGGTGTCAGTGAGAGCTCACATATACCGCCACAGCCAGAATAGAGGGGATTCGCCCCTGCATGCAGGAGAACCCTCCCACCTGAGTGTCTGAGGCAGCTTGTATACCTCCAAAACCAGGGTAGAGGGGACTCACTACTTCAGTTGGGAGACCCTTCCCACCTGTGTGTCAGGGGTATATCGTATACTGCCACATCAAGGGCAGAGGGGACTTGCTAATTCAGGCAGGAGACCACTCCCATCTGGGTGTGTGTGTGTGGTGGGGAGATCTTATACCACCACAACCAGGGTAGAGGGTACTCTCCAGGCAGGAGACCTCCCACCTGGGTTTCGGGGGGGGGCTATTATACCGCTGTGGTGAGGGTAGCGGAGACTCACCCCTCCAGGAGGGAGACCCCTTCCATCTGGGTGTCCTGCAGAGCACCTATACCGCTGAAGCCAGGGAAGAGGGAACTCGCTTTTCTAGGCAGGAGAACCCTCCCATATGGGTGTCAGGGGGAGTTTCTATACCGCTGCAGCCAGGGTAGAGTAGACTTGCCCTTTCAGTCGGGAGACCCCTCCCACCTGGGTGTCTGGTTAAGCTCCTATACCTCCACAGCCAGAAAAGAGGGAACTCGCCCCTCCAATCATGGGACCCCTCCCACCTAGGAGTCCGGATGAGCTTGATTTATGCAGTAGCCAGGGTAGAGGGGACTTGCCCCTACAGGCGGGAGACAACTTTCACCTGGGTGTCAGGGGGAGCTCCTATATTGGCACAGCCAGGGTAGAGGGAACACACCCCTGCAGGCAGAAGACCCCCCCTCCTGGGTGTACTGAGTGCTCTTATATGGCAAGAGCTAAAGCAGAGGGGACTCTCCCTTCCAGGCGGGATACCCCTCCCACCTGGGTGACCTGATAGCTTGTATACTGCCAAAGCCAGAGTAGAGGGGACTTGCCAGTCCATGCAGAAGACCACTCCCTTCTCTACACTTATATACCGCCTTAGCAAGGGTAGAGAACACTCCTCACTCCAGGCGGGAGACCCCTCCCACCTGGAAGTCTGGGAGACATTGTATATCGCCACAGCCAGGGTAGAGGGAACTCATTGCTCCAGGCAGGAGACCCCTCCCACCTGGGTGTCAGGGAGAGATCCTTTATTGCAGCAGCCATGGTACAGGGAACTCGCCCCTCCAAGGGAGAGACCCATGTAACCTGGGTGTCAGGGAAAGATAGTATACCACTGCAGCCAGGGTACAGGGGACTCGCCCCTTCAGGCAGGAGACCCTCCCATCTTGGTATGGTAGGGGAGCTCCAATACCACAGCAGCCAGAATAGAGGGCACTCGCCCCTCAAAGCAAAAGACCCCTCCTTCCTGGGTGTCAGGGAGAGCTGGTACACCCCCTCAGACAGGGTAGACAGAAGTCACTCCTCTAGGTGGGAGACCCCTCCCACCTGGGTGTCAGGGGAAGCTGCTTAACCTCTGCAGCCAGTGTAGAGCATTCTCACCTATCCAGGCGAGGACCCCCTCCTACCTGGATGTCAGGTGGAGCTCATATAGCCCAGCTTCCAGGTTAGAGGCAACTCTCACCTCCAGGCGAGAAACACCTCCCACCTGGGAATGGGAGTAACTCCTATACCACCTTAGCCATGGTAGAGGCGACTCACACCTTCAAGTGAGAGACGCCTCCCACGTGGGAATGGCGGTAACTCCTATACTGCCATAGCCAGGGTAGAGGGGAATCACCCCTCCA
>NW_026006607.1:0-4756 GCF_001458135.2 Marmota marmota marmota
TGTTGCGTTGTAGAAATTTTTAAAAATACGCCTTCTGGATATCAGTCTTGTATCAGGTATGTGATCTGCAAATATTTTCTCCTATTCCATGGGTTGCCTTTCACTCTGTTGGTACTATATTTTGATGTACAAAAGCTCTTCATTTTTGCAAACAAAACAAGAACCAAAAACAAGAAAAAAAAGCTTTTAGTTTTGATGAAGTTTAATTTATCCACCATTTCTTTTGTTGTTTGTTTTTATGGTGTCATTTCCAAAAAAAATAATAATAATAATTAGTAGAAAAAAATAAAATAAATAAATAAATACAAAAAAAAAAGAAAAAGAAACATTATTTTGGAGATAGAATGAGTAAGACTTGGTGCTTTGTCAGAAGGGAGAAAAAAGTCTAGAGCTGATGCCTGGTATCTAATTGGAGCAAAGAAAAGGAAAAGAATGATGTTAAAATGGGTTGGAAGAGATGATGAGCATATTTTAGGAATTCCTAAGTTTGAGAGGCACAGTAAAGAGTTGGTTACTATAGATTTGAAGAGCAATGTGGGTTGTAATGGTCTTGGAAATTGGCAGCCTATAGTTGACACTTGAAGCCACTTAAACATTTTCTGAGCACCTGATGCGTGTCATGTGCTATATTACATGCCAAGCTGATGTGAAAGTTGTCAATAAAGACCAAGCAATGTAAATAGTGGAGAAAATATAACATTGGTCAAATATAGTAAACCATATAACGTATATAGCAAAGAGACTTGTTCCAATCTGAGGAATCAAGGAACCTTGAGCTTATACTGAAATCAAAATTATGAGAAGCATTTCCAAGGCCACAGGTAAAGGATGGGATAGGAAAACACAAAAGTAGGAGTAGAAGTATGCCTACTTTAAAGGCCTTTAAAGTCAACGTGTGATGGTCACAAAGATGAAAAGAAAACTTGTATGAGATACATATATAGACAGGAGTGTATAGATATGGAAATTTAGAAGGTATTTGAGAGGCAAAACTGACAAAACAATAGATGACTGAACAGAGAGAACCTCAAAGACTTAGAGGAAGGTGGAGGCACAATATGGCAGGAGCCTGGGTTCCTGAATCAGTACCTGGAGAAGACACTCCCAGGAGAGAGAGATAAGTGATGATATACATTTTGATATCTTATGCAAGTGAAACATTAACTTTTATTATGCTATATTACTAAAATTTGGCGATGGTTTGTTATAGCAATTAACTTATCCATATATTCAACTTTACAAATGATTGTTTCCCTAATAGTGCTGAACGATCCTGGGCAGGATTGCTGAGAACTGAAAACTACATTCTCTGTACTAGGTACTTGAATGGGATGGCCCAAAGGGCATAAGAATGAAAGGAGTAGTGAATAAACAATTGGATTCATGAGTGTTCATTGAATAATGAGTACATAACTAATTAGGAGTCCCATTTGGAGGCAGGGGGCCTGAGAGATTTTAAGAGCATGTTTGGTATTTCACAAACATAAAATGAATTCTTGTCATCCGGAAGACATTAGGGGAAGTGCTCCCAACCCATCTAAACTACATTTATAGAAGACAATATTGGATCCCATCCAACCACAATCTCTGAGGGGTCTGGACCTGCATAACCATAAAATCTCCCTTCAGAGAATCCAAAAGGGAGAGGCCTTTCCTGAAGCTGCCTTATTGTCACTTTGTGTAGGAAGATCACCCATCTGCTTGTAGGGGAGAGCTACTGTTCAATGCTCAGGGCACTGAATCCTCTGATCCTGAAGGACGTCAGCAAATGGGACACTCCTATTGACCAACATAAACACTCAGAGTGAGGATGACAGAACAAATGACTTAGAGAACCTAAACTGTATGTTGGAACCCTGAAGGGTCTATTACTTCATGGGTCCTTCTCTGTCATAACTTGCATACTCTGAGGAAACTGTCAGCCATGAGATGCCCAGTCTCTCTCCTGGCCTTCAAACTCCAGGATGCCAACAGACCAATGAGGCAGTTGAGCTTCCCTTGCTTCTTCCTGCCAGGTGTAAGTGATTTTTCTCATAGTAGACCATGATTGTCACTTCCATTTAACAACAATATCCTTCTGGTTTTTCTGTAACAGAGACTCCTGGTTGGGTCAGATTTCAAAGACTGATACTCCAGAGTATGGAACTAGAACATAACCCCTGCATGTATGTGCACATGCATGCACACACCACATTAAAAAACTTGGGGACTGAAAGAGGGTATATTTAACCCTAACTGCAAATTGAGTTAGATTATATATAGCTGACTTCAACACATTAGAGAGGCCCCAAAGAAGAATGGATTGCAAGGAGGGCTGACCAATCCCAAGTAAATGAAATTATGAGGATAAAGATGAACCCCAGAACACCCAGCCACACTCAGGAAAATGGCTTGAGGATAATGGGGAAAGAGTAATGTAAGCCTTTAAGGGAACTTGCCCAGGAAAGCAGAAGGACCATGGGTATAAGTGGGGCCTTCTGGTTCCTGAAACTGACACTTTAGTTCCTAATCAGCTTCAGTGAGGTGCTGCCCCAAACCAAAGCCACCTCTTCACCTTGAGTACTGACATTAAACGTACCATAGGAATGAGGTTTTGGAAAAGCAGCTGCAAATCTGTCTCATGGAAGCAGTAGTGACACACCTCTGCAGGGCTTTCAGGGCCAACAGGGTCATGGAAAGTTCCAGACAAACAGCAAATCTCCAGCTCAGCAACACAGAGGTGACAGAGGCAGCTTCAGTTGGTGTAATAACACCATCACACAGCTCTCCTAAGAGATTTAGGGCCCATATTCTGAGGCCACTTTTATCTAGCAGCCACAACAAACCAAGACCAAACCTGACAAATGGGCACCTGAAAGACAGCTCTGAGAACCCCCAAAGTGCCTGGGAGGGGAAAATTTGCAAGGCACTAACACTCTGTATAAGTTGATGGAAGCTGAGAGCTAAAGGAAATCAGGTAGTAATATTAATAGAACTATAGCTGTATTAAATAATAATAGAACCATAGTTGTGCTTACAAGTTGGTAGAGATGGGAACATTTAGGTAGATTTATAGCCACAAACAAGGCTAAACTCCTTTGATTGCTGCATCCTCAGACGAGAGCTCATGATTAACAGTTTCTCCTGCAACCACAGCACTGATCCAAAAGGTTTAAATTTATTTGGAAGAGGTCTTATAGTTTATGTACCTCTTGCTGCCTTCAGAAAAAAAGATTCCAGAATATTCTAATGAGGGTCTAGAAAAAAAAGGCAGCTTCAACTTTTGAGGCGAATGCAGACATTTAATTCTCTGTTAGGTACAGCTCAGTTTTATTAAATTGAAAACAATTTGAAGGAAAACTCAATAAAATTGGAATCCTACTTAAATTAGTGAACAATGCTTATTACTCATCACCAGATATTCAGCTCCCAGATAATGAGCTGGTTTCAGGAGGAGAGACATTTAACAAAGCTATACAGCAGCAAAATTAGAAAAGGTAAGATGTATCAAAATAAATCTTATAACAATATATTTATTATATTAAAATATTTGTAGGAAAGAAACCCTATTGCATCTCTTCTACTAAAACAGCAAAGTAATTGAAGTTCTATGTCAGAAGGAGGCAATCTTTCTCTCTGTGAAGGGTAGTTAGAAAATAATTTAGAGTTTGTGGTCTATATAGTCTGTCATAAATACTCCATTCTATAAAGGTAGCACACAAAGTGGTCATAGACAAAATGTAAATGAATAAATGTGGTTTGTAGTCCAGTAAAACTGTATGGACACTGAAATTTGAATATCATATAATTTTCATGTGTAAAAATATTTTTGCAGCACTGGGAGTCAAATCCAGGACCAGGTCACACGTGCTAGGCAAGCACTCTACCACTGAGCTATACTCCCAACCCAAATATTCTTTTTTCACCAGTAAATACAAAAATCATCCTCAGCTTATGGACCACACAAACAGATGACAATTCAAATTTGGCCTGTAGGCTAACAGTTTGTTGAGCTCATTCCTAAGTGGCAGACTTTGTGTGTTTATGGTGCTGGGGATAAAAATCCAGGCCTCTTACAGTTAGCAAAGTAGGTGCTGTGCCACTGAGTTTTTCCTTACCACCCTTGGCTTATGTGGCTGACTTTTGAAGAACTGTTGCTGGTAATCTCCAATTAAAAATTTTTACATGTTCTCAGTCAACCAATGTAGGTGGCACTCTATTTTCACCAGTCTGTTTTAATGCCAATTTCAAAATATAATTTGAAAACCAGATGATGAACCATGTTTTTCTTCTAAACTTCATCTCATCTGTCTTTCACCTTCCGCCCCCAGAGCTCTTGGGTTTACTTTACTTACAAACTCTACCACCTTCCTAACAACCCAGTTACCTCCCAGATGTCTTTATCAGATGCTCTGCATTATGCATTAAATTGCAATCAATAGTATTGGCTGACAGAGCCATTCTGAGCTAGAGAGTGAAAGAAATTATACTTTGCTTTGGAAGAGTTAATCTATTCAGAGTAATTGGGCTTTCCCAATAAGAACACCAGCTCTTTCTAGCTCTTTGTTGGTCAACCCTTCTCCTTTGGTCATTTGGTGTGCAGGCCAACATAGGTTATGAGAACAACAATTAATTTATGGAGCAGAAAACATAACTTTCATTTCATTTTCCCAGAGAAATCTAGATGATTTCTACAAAATGAATCATTTTCACTAAAATACTTCAGTGACCTTGCCTTGCAAGAGAAAAGGTATGCATATATTCTCTCTCTCTCTCT
>NW_026006608.1:0-4756 GCF_001458135.2 Marmota marmota marmota
AAAAAAAAAAAAAAAAAAAAAGAGAGAGAGAGAGAGATAATATAGGTATCTAAATGTTTTTCCTCCAAATGGATAGCCAACTTTCCTAATATCATTTAGGTAAGACCTCACATCTGAAATAGGACTATAGACTGAATTCCTAACTATTTATATATATTTCAGTTTCACTGAATTATTTAAGTCTATGCCATGAGAAGTATTACTCTTTTCATTTTAACTGATAAAAATTGTATGTATTAATGGAGTACCATGTAGAAGTAATTAATACAGTGTTAAAATCTATTTTTGCTATCTAAGAAGGCAAAGCCCCTTCTTGTTATTAGCCTATTTCAAACTTTTCTTAACCATTCTTACACATCTACTATTCTAAAATAACTTGAACTTCAACTTCTCAATTTTAAAGATGCTGTTAGAACTTTTATTAGAAGGTTCCAATATACAAATGTATCTATAAAAAGAACCAATAAAAAATAACATAAAAATAAAATCATACTCTGTAATTAAATATTTTTTATAAATTTTAAAAAAATTTTAGTTGTAGATGGACACATACCTTTATTTTATTTATTTATTTTTATGTGATGCTGAGGATCGAACCCAATGCCTCACATTTGCTAGGCTAGCACTCTACCACTGAGCTATAACCCCAGCTCTCTGTAGTTAAACATTTTTTAAAACTAAAAAAATAAAATAAAATTGTATCTATTTGTCAACCCTGCCTTAGGGTTTATGTCTAATTCTGTGCCAAGGCAGGTCCTGTGTCCTGTTTACTCCTTAATAAAAACTCTAACGGGCTATCAAAGAATGTGCACTGTCTTTGGTCTCACCCAACCTAGGCTTTCAACTATTCTGACTGGTAAACAATCAAAAGAATTTTCAGAACTTATCTATATGTTCTAATTAACAGCATAAAAGCAAAACTTTGTTAATTCTCAGAGTTCAATAATTGTAAAGTTTTCAGATACATAAGTATCTGACAGTGAGAGCTTCTGATGACAGCTATAAACTACAGTGTCTGCAGCAAACTCAGAACATTCTACTATAATTAATAACTAGTGCTATATGACTACATAGCATTTTCACTTGCCTTACCTACTTTTGTCTCATAATAAGCCTAAGACAATTTGAAATGTGGTTAGTGCAACTGATAAACTTACTTTATATTTAATTTCATTTCAATCAGTTTTGTGGGGTTTTTTGTTTGTTTGTTTGTTTTTTGTTTTGTTTTGTTTTGTTTTTTTTGGTGGTGCTGGGGATCGAACCCAGGGCCTTATATATGCAAGGCAAGTATTCTATCAACTGAGCTATATCCCCAGCCCTTCAATCAGTATAAATTAAAAGTCATATGTGGCTAGGGGCTACTTTATCAAGCAGTCCAGATACACAGTTTACTGTACTAATTGCCCAGACAGCAAACCTCCTTCTATTACTCTGAAAGTTAAAGCCCTATAATTTAAAAAGGGTAGGAGGAAAGACTGCTTCAGTTTGGGATGAAAGCAGCATGGAAGAGTGAGAACAGCTGAGATATGAGCTGCAAAAACTAAAATCTGAATTGAGAGCGTTGGGATTTCCTTCTAAGGTTCTATCTAGTGACTACTAAGTGGTTTTTCTTCTTCTCCAGATTGCTTTTGCCATTATCTGACAGCAAAAGCAATATTCTCAAACTACAGCTCACCAGTTACCCTGAAGGTCACCTTTGATGACAGCAGCTCCTGAAGCATGTTAACAGAATGGGCATATCTATTCAAAACCTCTAGTTTTACATAATACTGATAAGCAGCAAAAGCAAGAAATAAAACTGTATTTAAGTATGGCTCCAAAACTTGAGTGTGAAGAGGAGATGTGCACAAATACAATACACATTAGCACACAGTAAGAAACTTAAAATGCTCAAGACAATTGTATTGAAGTAGTTAAGATTATAGATGGTTTTGATTTTCATTTTTTCTTTTTTTTGTTTTTAATTTTTCTTCATGGGGCTTGTTCAATGGTAAAATACTTGTCTAATATGAGCAAGGCCCTGGATTCAATACCCAGCACCAAAAAAAAAAAAAAAAAAAGCCCACCTGCATGAATATGTTCTACTCCTAGAATTAAAAAGTAAACTTTCTTGCTAAACTTTTCACTTTTTAAAATCTCAATTAAGCTGTTGATGTCTTAAAGGCAGCCATTATTTGTTTCCTACATAGCAGTGGCTGAGGAAAACAGTTGCTCTGCTTCAAAAGCACTTGATTGAACCAACTTTTAAACTGCAATTACTGATTGAACCTTAGCAACTCCTGTTTCATCAACAAATCCTCTTCAGTTGATAATCTAACACAGACTCAAAGAGAAAGACAAACCTTTTGGTGAAGGAAAACTATTTTCTGTTCCTTTGCCAACAGGAGTAGCTGGCAAAGAGAGTGAAGCCTGGACAGCAGAATCCATCTTCTCACAGTCCAACGTGGGAGAACTGGGAGCTGACTTTCGGGTCACTTCCTGTTGTCTCTCCCGAACTGCTAGTTCTTGCCTTAAGTCTGCAATGTTGCAAACAAAGACAAGAATACTCACTAGAGGGAGCAAATACATTAAGCAAAGTCACATCTGCAATGTCATAAAGACCTTCTTGCTCAAGTACTATCTCTCAGAAATGAAATTTCTATTTAACAACTTCTATTTCAAGGGAAATAAAAATGACAGCTCTACAATCTGAATGATTTCTTGGAATTTAAAAATACTATAACCTCAGAGAATAGTCACTATGTCCAAATGCAAAAAAGAAATAAGGCCAGGTCCAAAATAGAACTCAGAATATACCTATATGACATAAAAATAAATATTCTTTACCAACTCATTTGCTTTCATTTTAAAATGATGGAGTTTAGAGATTACTGCAAAATCAATAAAATGTAGTTTTGTAATTTTAAATGGGTTGGGTTTTTTAATTATCATGAAATATTTTGTTTTAGAAAAATATTCAGAACAGTTTTTTTCTTTCAAATATTGGATTTTTAACCCAAAATTAATATTCTCTTTTCCAGTTACACAACCAACCTACAGAACATTTGCTTATGTTAAAAAAGGAAGCAGGCTGGGGTTGTGGCTCAGCAACAGAGCACTTGCCTAGTGCGTGAGAGGCCCTGGGTTCAATTCTCAGCACCACATATAAATAAATAAGTAAAAAGAAAGGTATTGTATCCAATTACAACTAAAAATAAAGAAATATTTTTTAAAAAAAAAGGATGCAAAGTTATTCCGATCCTGGGATCCAAAAGAATTCAAAACAGGATCACAGATTATGCACATCTGTGCTCCTAACAACATTAATTATAATAGCTAAGAGATGTAAGAAAACCAATGTCCATCCATGGATGAATGAAGAATATGGATACACATAACAGAATATTATTTAAAAAGAAGGATATCCTGTCATATTACACCGATAAACCTTAGGACACTATGCTAAGTGAAAATAAGCCAGTCACAAAAAACACAAATACTGTATAATTATACTTATGTGAAGTGTTTAAAGAAGTAAACTCACAGAAACAGAAAGTAGAACTATGATCCCAGGGGGTGGGGAGGAACACGAGAGTTGCTGTTTATATGGTTTATATAGTTTCAGTTTTGCAAGATGAAAAAGTTCTAGAGATCTATTACTCAATAATGTGAGAATACTTTGCACTACTGAACTATGCACTTTGGCTAACATTAAGACAGGCGTGGTGGCACATGCCTGTAATCCCAGCAGCTCGGGAAGCTAAGCCAGAAGGATCGTGAGTTCAAAGCCAGCCTCAGCAACTTAGCAAGGCCCTAAGCAAATCAGTGAGACCCTGTCTCTAAATTAAAAAATACAAAAAAGGGCTGGGGATGTGGCTCAGTGATTAAGCACCCTGGGTTTAATCCCCAGTACCCACCAAAATAATGGCTAAGACATTAACCACAATTGTAAGTAAATAAGATACAAAGTTAATATTTTATACATTATATAAACTATAAGAAGCTCTACAGATGAATACATCAGGAGGGGGAACACACGAAAAACAATCTATAAAACAGTTGTTATGGTTTAGATATGAGGTGTTCCCCAAAAGCTCACGTGTGAGACAATGCTAGCAAGTTTAGAGGTGAAATAATTGGGTAAGGAGAGCCTTAACTTAATCAGTGTATTAAGCCACTGATATGGATTAACTGGGCAGTAACTATAGGCAGGCAGATTATTAATGGAGGAGATAGGTCACTGGGGACATGCCTTTGGGGTTTATATTCTGTCCCTGGTGAGTGAGTCTCTGCTTCCTAGTGGCCATGTCCTGAGTTGCTTTCCTGCACCATGCTCTACTGTCATGATGTTCCACCTTACCTCAGGCCCAAAACTACAGAGTCAGCTCCTCTGTGGACTGAGACCTCTAAAGCTCCAAATAAACTTTTTCTTCTCTATGTTGTTCTTGTCAGGTCTTTGGTCACAGTAATGAAAAGGCTAACTAAACAACAGTCAATAAAGATTGGAAAAAGCTCTCCAAGAGTAATCATTTACTATAAATTAAAAAGCAATGAAGCTGGGCATGGTGGCACATACCTGTAATCCCAGCGGCTGGGGAGGCTGAGCAGGATGATCAAAAGTACAAAGCCAGCCTCAGCAACTTATGGAGGCCCTAAGCAACTTAGTAAGACCTTGTCTCAAAATAAAAAATAAAAAGGGCTGGGGATGTGGCTCAGTGGTTAAGGGCCCTTGGGGTTCAATCCCTGGTATCAAAAAAAAAAAAAAAAAAAAAAAAAA
>NW_026006609.1:0-4754 GCF_001458135.2 Marmota marmota marmota
GTGTGTGTATATATATATATATATATATATATATATATATATATATATATACACACATGCAAAGGACATGGAATCAGTATAAACCTGCACTATTATATTTATTAAAGTATTATTCACAATAGCCAAGAAATGGAAATAACCTAAGTGTCCATGAACTGATGAATAGGTAAAAAAAATGTGGCATATATACATAATGGAATAGTATTACACCATTAAAAAGGATGAAATTCTGTCATAACAATATGGACAGAACTGGAGGTCATTATGTTAAGTGAAATGAATCAGGCACAGAAAGACAGGTATTGCATGATTTTACTCATATATGGTATCTAAAAAGTTGATCTCATAGAGCTACCAGAGACCAAGGGGAGTAGGGTAGGAGAAGATGAACACTGGTTACTAAGTTATAGTTAGGAGATGATCAATGGTAACTAAAATGATCAATGGTTACTAAGTTATAGTTAGGAGAAAGAAGTTCTGGTGTGTTATTGCAGAGTAAAATAACTATAGCTAACAATAATGAATTATATATCAAAAAGCTAGAAGGAAAGACTTTGAATGTTTCTATCATAAAGAAATGAAAACTGATAAAACACTTGGGAGTTCATCTAACCAAGGAGGTAAAAGTGTATGATGAAAATTATGGAATTCTGAAGGAAGAAACTGAAGAAGACATTAGAAGATGGGAAGATCTCCCATGTTCTTGAATTGGCAGAATTAATATTGTCAAAATGGCCATACTACCAAAAGTGCTATATAAATTTAATGCAATTCCTATTAAAGTCCCAATGACATTCTTCACAAACTAGAAAAGAGAAGTTCTAAAATTCATTTGGAAGAATAGGAAACCCAGAACAGCCAAAGCAATAGTGAACAAGAAAAGTGATGCTGTAGGCATCATAATACCTGATCTCAAATTATACAATAGAGCTATAGTAATTAAAAAACCAACATGGTATTGGCATCAAAATAGATGTAAAGACCAATGGAACAGAATAGAAGGCACATAGACAAACCCACATACTTAACAGTCATCTGATACTTGACAAAGGTGCCATAAATAAATTTTGGAGAAAGGACAAACTGGATAGCTATAGGAAGAAAAATGAAACTAAACTTCTCTCATCCTGCACAAAAGTCAAATCAAAATAGATCGAGTACTTTGGAATTAGACCAGAAACATTGCAACTTCTAGAAGAAAACATAGGGCCAACACTACAACCCAAGAAATAAAATCAAGAATCAGTAAGTGGCATGCCATCAAATTAAAAGCTTTGCACAGCAAAGGAAACAAGAATGTGAATAGAGAGACTACAGAATGGGATAAAATCTTTGCCAGCTGCTTCTCTGAGGATTAATATTGAGAATATATAAAGAACTCAACAATTTTAACACTGAAAAAAAATCAAAAAATTGGCAAATGAACTAAAAAAATTCTCAAAAGAAGAAACACAAATGACCAACAAATAAATGAAACAACGTTCAACATCTCTAGCAATCAGGGAAATGCAAATCAAAACAACACTAAGACTTCACCACATTCTCGTCAGAATGGCAATTAAGAACACAAATAACAGCACAATTCACAGTAGCTAAACTGTAGAACCAGTCTAGATGCCCTTCAGTAGATGAATGGATAAAAAATATTACTCAACATTAAAAGATAATAAAATCATGGTATTTCCAAGTAAATGGAGGGAGCTGGAGAATATAATGCTAAGTGAAATTAGCCAATTCCCAAAAACAAATTCTGAATGATTTCTCTGATTTAAGGGTGCTGATTCATAATATGCTGCAGGGGGCGGGGGAGGAGGAAGGGAGGATTAAATGAACACCAAATAGGGCAAAGGGGAAAAGGGAAGGGAAGGGGCATAGGAGTAGGAAAGACAGGTGGAATGCGATGGTCATCAATACCCTAAGTACATGTATGAAGACATGAAGGATGTGACTCTACTTTGTGTACAACCAAAGATATGAAAAATTGTGCTCTATATATGTAATATGAATTATAATGCATTCTGTTGTCATAATTAACAAATTAAAATTTAAAATTTTTAAAAATAATAAAAAGTACACAAATAATAATAAATGCTTATGAGGATAGGGGGAAGGTATACTGATACATTGTTGGTGGGACTGCAAACTAGTATAACCACTCAGGAAAGCAGTATGGAGATTTTTCAAAACACTAAGAATGCAATTACCATGTGACCCAGGTGTAGTACTCTTTGGTATTTTCCCAAAAGAACTAAAATCAGTATATTGTCTCAATACAGCCATATCAGTGTTTATAACAACATTTCTCACAATAGCTAAATTATAGAAACAACTCAGGTACCCATCAATAGATGAATGGATTAAGAAATTTTGGTGTATATATACACAATGGAGTTTTACTCAGCCATAAAGAAGAATGAAATTAAGGCATTTGCTTATAAATGGATGGAAATGGAGAACATCATGCTAAATAAAATAAGCCAACATAGAAAATCAAAAGTCAAATGTTTTCTCACATGTGCAAGCCAGAGTAAAATAAAGGAGAGAAGACTGGATATTACAAAGATATAAGGAAGGTCAGTAATATACAAGAAGGAGATGGAGAGGGAGAGAGGAGGGATGGGAAAGGGGAAGAAATGTGTAATGAATTCTTAAAATATCATGTCATGTGCATATATAAATATACCACAGGGAATTTCTCTTTATGTATAAGTAGAAACAAGCAATCAAAAATTTAAAAAAAAAGTTGAGTGAAAGGAAGACCAGTAGAGGAAGGAGAATGGAGTGGGATGGGGGGGAGGGTTGGAAGAGAAAAGGGGAGGATCCTGACCTGAAATAGAATTCAGTGCATATATTTTTTTTCAGGATAAACCCAACTACTATGTATAACTATAATGCTCTAATAAAAAAATGCTAACTGAAGAGTTAGTTGTGTTTAACTTGATTTAAACATTATACAATGTATAAATGTATTGAAATATCACATGGTAGCTCATTAACAGGCACAATTTATGTTTTTTCTGAATCAGTTTAAAAAATTAAAATACAAAAAATCATATAGGGCATTTACATGTGGATGAGGAAGAACTCATTCAACAGTAGTCAAGGATGTAAGGTAAGGTTAATGGATCAGTATAAGGAGAACTGATTTAAAGTTAATAAATTAAATATAACCCCAAATATCTAATCTTACAATACAGTTGCAACTGTAAAAGCCAAATAATTAGGAATTGCAGCTTTAAAAAAGCAATTTTGCTCCCAATATTACCTATCATTCAAATGTGCATTATTAGAACTTGCAAACTTATAATTTAAAAATTGACTATTTTTTTCTAGTAAATAAAAAATAGACCATTAGTGTCGTGCCCACTGAATAACTCATTTACATGAGAAACATGGTTAACTCTGAGCTAATTTTGCAAATAACTACTATTCACCTAGGATAGGTAAACATGTAAACATTTGAATCAAATGAAATATGCTCGTTCCCCTTTTGTGTATTTATATGAGTTAAAGAAGGGACTGATCAACATTCCATTTTTGTTTATAAACATTTTTAATAACATGTTTAAGAAGTAAATCCTCTAATATACTTACTTCCAGTATTGTTCACTGGGAAGCTGCCCTGGCTGATAAACTTCACTGCCATTGATGCAGGTAAAATTGTTGGCGTGTACCCAGCTCATATTCACTTGCATCTCTGTACCATGTATACTCACATTACAGTTAGTTACTAAAAATTATAAAAAAAAAGAAATACAGACACAGATGTGAATTGAGCTTTTGAAGAGTACTTTCCTGGAAAAAAAAAGTTACTGATAAATATTTAAGTTACTGACTAAATTGTTAACTTGGTGAAGGTAGAATAAAACATTCTACAAGTAGAAGGAATCATGTACATGCAGCATCTTAAATCTTCTCTACTCCTAAGCTTAGAGTGAATATAGTACTATTTGCCTCTTTAAACTGTGATAGTATTTATACTATTAACAGTTATAGAATAACTATAATTGTTTTCATTGATATTTAGTGCTCTAAAAACTTTTAACAGGTGGACTTATCTATCTAAACTATGTAGATAAATTGATGCATTCAAATTTCTCAAAAGCAACAAATCTTTATAACTTTAAGCTCTGGTGTATATAGGTAATCACAATGGTAATAGCCCACAACATTGATGCTACTTATCCCAAAGATTACCATCATATTGACATGGACAAAACCCACTGTTTCCTGAAACACACATTATGGATAGCACTTTTCTCTATCAGTTTCCCATTTCCTTGCTTCTCTTCTGCCCAGGACTTAAGCCTGTAAGAAGTACTCAGAGGCCTGGTTTAGCCTTCCTTCCTGCCCTCAAATATTAACATGTTAACTAGTTTTCAGATCATACATGCTATATTCTGTTTTAACCAATGACTTATAGCCTACTTAAAATTGGACCTAAATTGATGCTACTTATCCCAACAATTAATAACACCTATTGTTCCCTGAAAAACATACTCCTACTACTATGGATAGCATTTTTTTTCTCTTTATTACTTTCTTTTTTTTTTAATTTTTTATTGTTGGCTGTTCAAAACATTACATAATTCTTGATATATCATATTTCACACTTTGATTCAAGTGGGTTATGAGCTCCCATTTTTACCCCAAATACAGATTGCAGAATCACATCAGTTACACATCCATTGATTTACATATTGCCATACTAGTGTCTGTTGTGTTCTGCTGCCTTTCCTATCCTCTACTATCCC
>NW_026006610.1:0-4752 GCF_001458135.2 Marmota marmota marmota
ATCTCTCCAAACTCTTCATTTTGCTGGAAGAGAGGGTCAAGTCCAAACCTATAGGTACAAATCCTCCAGTTATCAGGGAAATCTTCATTGTAAATGCCTTCAAGTCCCTCCGTGGTGCAGGCTCACCTTGGTGCAGTTTGGTATCAATGACATTGTATTCATTTCATATTCACCGCACTTCAGTCAGGGTGATCCTGGATGTGTGATCTCCTTTTTGCCTTTTCTTGAAGGAAGTTCAACTGAGACTAGTCTTAATAATGTTGCCAAGGGATTGAGACAATGTATGCGCAAGTTTTCACCTTAGCCTCGTGAACTTTATTGCTTACCAATACCATATACTGTAGAGTATGTTATTTGCCTTCTGATTGCAAGGCTTAATGGAGCTCCTCAGAATTACAACCAAGTTACAACACACATGTAGCTACACTGAGAAAAGATCAAAATTGAAAACTGGAAGTATGAATTTTATTGGTTGTAATATGCCATGACTAGTCTAGCCAGTCTAGAAGGTTCCAGTGAGGTATGATACGGGCTTAGAAATAAGACTCACAGAGGCAGATTTTGAAGACAAAGTAGCTGGGATCAGGTGGAGTGCCACTCTCTGATGGAGAAGAAGATCTAAAGATTTACACCAGCAGCTATTTGGTTAAAGACTACGCAAAGTATTATTAATTGTACTCAATAAATTACAGAGCTAGATACATTTATGTAGTTTTCCTGCAGTTGTGGTTTACAGTCGCAATGTGCAATGTTAGGAGTTTTCTGTAGCTCTCAAGAAAATCTGTTTTTTTAAATTACTGTTAAGTGGGCAGCTTTGGAATTAGTGGAGCTGGTGAAACATTGTGGTTGTCTAGCAGGAGAGTTCCTCTATTCCCAGGAACTATGTGCCCTGAGATCAAAGTTGAGGCTGATAAGACACTCTGCAGATCCTTCTCACGCAGGACATTGCCACAACAGCTAAGCATCCTGCAAACTTGCAAAGGAACATTCACAAGCACTACGCTTTCCAAAGCCGTGAGGTCATCAGAGACCCCAGTCTCAGACACTGCTCTCCCATTCTCTGTCACCACTGTCCATAGTAAGGTATATGTATATGTAATATATATGCAATTATATTTTCAGGGATTCTTTAAACAGCTGGTGGAGGCCCCAGACAATATAGAACAGTCATCAACATTCACCAGTTTGCCAAAAAATTTCCAGTGTTAACAATGAAATTTCCAAGTCCTGACATCTTTATGTTAACTCCAATATGGCATTTCCATACCCACCATTGCATGTTGCAGGCTTTGGATGTGATGATTCATCAGGCATCAACACCTTCCTATGCTTTTTCCAACAATTAAATTACACATGCATATATTTTTTAAAAAAATATATGAAAATGCCTACCTACTATGGATAAGTAAATTTGAATATTTGAAGTTTTCCCATTTCAAAATGCCTGCCAATATTTCATTCTTCAATGCCATAGGGGACTCAGCATTCAGTCCAATTCCCACTTTCCTTAGGGAATTCCATGGCTAAGAGCCAAGGCTGCATTTTTGCCTTATTCATGAACCTCCAGGAATTTTACCTTCAGATGAATCTTTTCTTCTTTTCCAACCTGCTGCCTGGGTCTGTCCTTGACCTGCTGGAAGTGCAAGGAGAAAGGACCAAGCTTCCACTTCCACTTTATCATAGCAAAATAAGGTGACAGTGCAGGGCCTTGGGCCATATTTTATCCTTTCATTTTCTTTGTTTCTGGATTCAAGGATATTGTGTTAGACCCAATACCAAAAGAGTTCAGACTAACACTTTACTCTTGCTTTATATTTTTCTTACAGAAATTATGTATATTTTAAATTATATTCTGAGTTCCTATTCTTTGTAGTTAAACAAAGGAAAATAACCAAGGTTCATTTCACTTAATTTTACAATCTATAATTGTGTAATGTATCTTATCTAAAGAATATTCCAAGATATAAATATATTTTTGCAGTGTGAGGGGTTGATAAAATAAATGTTTACAATGAAACAAACAATCATCCCATTATTTTTCTCATCCCATGCAAGAAAGCATTATGGCAAAAAGTGAGGGCTTTTCTCTCTTGGCCATCTGATACTGATGTTTTTTTTTTTCTTTTTCTGGAAATTCACATCCAACAGGACTTTTGTTATGGGTAAGTTTCATCATATTCTCTGCTCCTTAGCTTAAGATCTCCACCAGTGAAGTTAAAACACTTTTGATTGTGGTGGGGCAATACCATGAAATGAACCCAGGGGTACTTAACAACTGAGTCACATTCTCAGTCCTTTTTAATTTTTTTTTAAATTTTGATACAGGGTCTTACTCAGTTGTTGAAGCTTGCTTTGAAATGGTGATCCTATGGCTCAACCTCCTAAATCATTGGAATTACAGGCCTGCACCACCTCATGCAGTTTGATAACACTTCTTTTGAGGGGAAGGGGATTGATGATAGTTCTGAATGATGGGGTATTTCACTCAGCTTTTTCACTACTGTGACTAAAAGACCCAACCAGAAAAATTGCAGAGTAGGAAAGTGATATTTAGAGGATCATAGTTTCAGAGGTCTCAAACATAGATAGCAGGCTCCATTCCACAGGATTTGAGGTGGTGCAGGGCATCATGGTAGAAGACTGTGGCAGAGGGAAACAGCTCCCATGATGACCAGGAAGCACAGAGAGACTTCCACTTGCCAGACACAAATATATATCCCAAAGCCATACCTCCAATGCTCCTCCTCCTCTAGCCTCCAGTGCCTGATTCCAATTACCACTGGAATTACCACTTAGTTAATCCCTTCAGGGATAAAACCATTGATTAGGTGAAGGCTATAACCCAATCATTTCTTCTCCAAACCTTCTTGCATTGTCTCACATGTGACCTTTTGGGGAACACATCACATCCAAAGCATAACATGGGACTTCAGGTGAGAAGAAAATTAGGAAAAAAATTAGGAAAATTCAGCTCATGATCCTGATGAAACTAGCAGAGATAAGAAAGTATAGACAAGAACCAGGGCATCAACCTGGTATGATATCCTCAGGAGTACATGATGTCTTTGCTGCCAATGCCTTTGAAAGTCAGCTTCCCCAGTTGAATGAGTCTGATAGGGACATTTCTGAGAGGAAGAGGGGACACTTAGCATTCATAAGGCACAAGGGTTCTCTCTCTGATACCATATCACCAACTCCAACTGGACTCTCTTTCTATAAATTTGTGTTTGATTTTCTGCAGAGAAAAAAAAAATGGGGTAGAGAGGGCCTGGTAGGCAGAGCCATGGATAGGGAAAGGATGGAAACTGCCCTGCTGCTCTAACCAGGTCCACTCACTCTTTCTTTTTTTCTTCTGCCCCAGGCCCATCACTGTTATCCACAGGAAGTGAGACTAGTACAAGTATTTCAGGATGGCTCTCACTACACAATAGGAATCAGGATTTCTCAAATCTAAATCCATAAACAAATTTCATTGTAGTACATGGCTTCAAATCTGTGTAGCTCTCTGTTATCTTGTCCTGACACCATTGTTTGTGAAACCTTTAGAAGCATTTTAGTTCAGTTTTGCTGGGGAACATGCTCTCCATTCACTTTATAAATAAGTACCCTCAGGGGCATTTTTCATATAGTCTTCCAGGCCTTGAATAAAAAGATGACTAGTGATGCTATGAACAGAATCCAGCACCCACTCTGAGAAAATGAGGAGGTGTCTTGAGATTGGAGTTTGTATTGTTATTGGGGCCGGGGAAAGTGAAAGAGAAAAGGAAACTTTCTGATGGAATCTTCAGGGAACATACTTCATAACTAATATTTTTCTAATAATAAAAATATTGCTGAAGCCTGACCAGGCTCCAAAAAGTTTCCATGAAAAACAAGGGGATGCAGTTAATGAACCTGCATGTGGCTTCCTTCATGTTCCTGTGCTGACATTTATTGAACTTTTTGAATGTGTGGAACTTAATCGATTTTATGAACTAGATATTAGACTATGTCTGTTTCTTCTCCTATGAAGACATTCATTTCCTATATAATAGGTCACATGATAATCCCACAGGTTACTAATAAATTTTCCTTTTGGAGAGGGGAGTATTCTTCTTGCTTGATTTTCCCTTCTATTTCCTTGATTAGTTTATATGTAAGGCTATCAGTATGACTCCTGTTTAGTATCTATTCTTTATTTCGTATTTTCCAGGAAAGCATCCATCTATTATCATTCTACACAGCTTGCCTTTAAATTTTAATTGCCTTGCTGTATTTTTCTAGATTACTTCAGGAGTGTTGGCTCATATTTCTGGGCTGGATTTTGCAATGGTTGCCCTTAAAGCCTTTGTACCCTAAAGCCTACACCTCTGTCATCTCTTTTTTATCTTTCCCACGAATATTAAGGTTTTCTTAATCCATTATATATCAAGATAGTTGAACTTTATCCCAGACATTCCAGTATTATTTTATAAAACTCTGCATCTTGTTCAGACACTATTTGCATATCTCTCTCTTAGCAGGAAATCTGCCAAGTTGAGTTCAGGATACAAGTTCTAACGTTCCATGGGTAGGTTATATTTCCTATCTTAAGTTAATCTATAAAAGTTTTGCAATACTATTTGCATTTACTTATTGTATACACCATGCAGTTTCCTACCTGGGAAAAGGTTGTAGACTACCCATCAATCCTGTTTTCGTTTTTTTTTTTTTTAATTTTCTTTAGAATCTAATTCATGTGTCTGCATTATAGAGGTGACACCAGAAGCTCAT
>NW_026006611.1:0-4750 GCF_001458135.2 Marmota marmota marmota
AAAACACGAACCCTAACCATAACCATAACCATAACACTAAACCTAACACTAAAACAAATCCTAACCCTATCCCCAACCCTAACCCTAACCCTAACCTAACCATAACCCTAACCCTAACCGAACCCTACCCTAACCCTAACCCTAACCTAACACTAACCCTAATAAAAACCCTATCCCTATCACTAACTGAAACCCTAACCCTAACACTAACACTACCCTAACATTAACCCTAACCTAATCCTAACACTAACCATAAACCCAACACTAACCCTATCACTAACCTGAACCCTAATTCTAACCCTAAATCTAACACTAACACTATCCCTAAACCTTACTTTAATCCTAACACTAACACTAACACTAACACTAACTCTAACATTATACCTAAACTACCCTTAGCCCTAAAACTAACCCACAACCTAACCCTATGCCTCACTCTTACCCTCTTTCTAATCATAACCTAAACCCTAATTTTAACCCTAACCCTAACAAAACTCCTCAACCTAACCCTTACTCTAACACAAACCATAGTTCTTATCCTAACACTAACCTTAACACTAACCCTAACACAAACTCTAACCCTAATTCTAAAACTACCCCTAACCCTAACCAGAACCCTAAACCTAACCCTAACCCAAAACTAACATTAACCATAAACCTAACACTAACACTAACACTAACTCTAACCATAACCCTATTCTAATCCTAATTCAAACCCTAAAACTAAAAGTAACCCTAAATCTATCCCTAACCCTAATGCTATCCATAACCCTAACACTAACACTAACACTGATCATAACCTTAAACCTAAACCTACCCCCAACCCTTACCCTAACACAAATCCTAACCCTAACCCTAACACTAACACTAATCCTAACCCTAACCCTAACACTAAACTTTACCTACAAGTAACCCTAAAACTAACCCTGAACTTAACCCAAAGCCTCACTCTAAACTTAATCCTAACCATAACCCTAACCTAACCCTATCCTTAACCCTAGTACAAAGCCTAACCTTAACCCTTACCCTAAGACAAACCATATCCTTCACAAGAACACTAATTCTAACAATTATGCAAACCATAACCCTAACTCTAAAACTACCACTAACCCTAGACCGAACCCTAACCCTAACCCTAAATCTAAAACTAAACCAAAACATAATCCTAACCCTAACCCTAAAATGAACCCAAACCCTAACCCTAACCCTAATTGTAACACTAACCCTAACCCTGAACCTAGCCCTAACCCTAAACCTATCCTTAACCCTAGCACTCTCCCTAACTGTAACCCTAACACTAACACTAAAGCTAACCCTAAACTTAACTCTAATCCTAACACTAACCCTAACCCTAACACTAACACAAAACCTAACCCTAACCCTAACTCTAACACTTACACTAACCCTAAACCTAACATATCCCTAACGCTAACTCCAAAACTAACCCTAACCATAATCCTAACCCTAACCCTAACACGAACCCTAATCCTAACCCTAACTCTAACTGTAATACTAACCCTGAGCCTAATCCAAGTCCAACACTAAAACGAACCCCAAACCTATCCCTAACCCTAATGCTATCCCTAACCCTAACACTAACCCTAACCCTAACCCTAATTCTAACCATAATCCTAACCTAACCCTACCCCTAACTCTAAAACTAACCATAACCCTAACCAGAAACCTAACCCTAACCCTATCTCTTAATAACCCTAAACTTAACACTAAACTTAAACTTAACTCTATACCTATACCTAATCCTTACCCTAACTGGAACACTAAACCTAAACCTAACCCTAACTCCAACACTAACCCTAATTCTAAATCTATCACTAATCTTAACACCTAACCCTAACCCTAAAACTAACACTAAACCTATCACTAACACTAACACTAACCCTCAACCTAAACATAAACCTAACATGAACCCTAACCCTAACACTACCACTAACCCTAACACTAACCCAAACCCTAACCTTAACCCTAACACTAAACCTAATGCTAACCATAACACTAAAACTAACCAAAACAGCAAAAATAACCCGAACTGTAAACCTAAGCCTAATACAAACCCTAACCCTAACACTAACTCTAACTATAACCCTAATTTTAAACCTAACACTAACCCTAAACCTAAACCTAAATGTTACAATAACCCCAAACCTAATCCTAACCCTAACCCTAACCCAAAACCTAACACTACTCCTATAAATAACCCTAATCCTAACACTAACACTCACCCTAAACATCATCATAAACGTAACTCTAACCCTAACACTTAATCTAACCCTAACGTTAACACTAACCCTCAACCTAACACTAACACTAACCCAAACACTAATCCTAACCCTAACCCTAATTTTAACTGTAACACTAACCCTAGCCCTAACTGAAAACCTACAACTAACACTAAAACTAACCCTGAAATAACTCTAACACTAACCTTAAACCTAAAACTAATCATAACCCTAACATTAAGCCATGCCCTAAACCTTACCCTAAAACAAACCCTAACCCTAACGCTAACCCTAACACAAACCCTAACTCCTAAACCTAATCCTAACACAAACTCTAAAAAACCATAACCCTAACCTAATTTGAACCCTACCCCTTACCTAACCCTAACCCTAACAAAAAACCTAAAAAACCTAACCCTAACCCTAATCTAATTTAACCCTAATCCTTACCTAACCGTAACTCTAACCCTGAATCTAACACTAACCCTAACACTAACCCTTAACCTAACCTTAACAGTAACCCTAACCCCAACTTTAACGCTATACCTATCCCTAACCCTAAATCTAACCTTAAACCTA
Organism: Marmota marmota marmota; assembly: GCF_001458135.2. NCBI lineage: Eukaryota > Metazoa > Chordata > Mammalia > Rodentia > Sciuridae > Marmota > Marmota marmota. The sequence continues at coordinate 2,817 of NW_026006611.1, forward strand.
AAACTAATCCTAACCTAATTGTAATCCTATGCCTAACCCTAAATCTAACTCTAATCTTAACCATAACCCTAATGATAACCTTAATGCTAAACCTAACACAAACCCTAACCCTAACAATAACCCTAACCCTAACCCTATACCCAACCCTAACTCTAAAACTAACCCTAACCCTATCCTGAACCCTAACCCTAACCCTAACCCTATCGCAAACACTAACCCTTACTCTAACCCTAACCCTAACCCTAAACCTAACCCTAATACTAACCCTAACCATAACAATAACCCTAAATTTAACTGTAACCCTAACCCTAACCCAAACCCAACCATATCATAAACACTAACCCTAACCCTAACACTAACTAAACCTAAGCATAACCCTAACCCTAACACTAACCCTAACCATAACCCAAAGCCTAATCCTTACCCTAAGACTAAACCTAAGCCTAATCCTAACCCTAACAATAACAACAACCCTAAAGCTTACCCTAACCCTAACCCTAACCTGAGCACTAACCCTAACCGTACCACTTAACCTAACATTAAACCTAATCCTAACAATAACCCAAAAACTAAAACTAACCCTAACCCTGACCCTAATGCCAACATTAACCCTAAACCTAACTCTAATCCTAATGGTAACTATAAAAATAACCCCAAACCTAAACATAACACTAACTGTAACATTAACCCTAAACCTAACCCTAAAAATAACCAAAACACCAATCCTAACCACAACACACACCCTAACCCTAACTCTAACCCTACTTTTTACACTACTCCTACCCCTAACCTTAACCCTAACACTAAACCTAACCCTATCCCTAACACTAACAGTAATCCTAATTGTAACCCTAACCATAACCCTAACACAAACCCTAATCCTTTCCATAATAGTAACCCTAACCCTAACACTAACACTAACACTAACACTAAACTTAAACCTAACACAAGCAACAACCCTAACCTAACACTAACACTTACCCTAACCCTAAACCTAACCCTAATCCTAACCGTAACCCTAACCCTAACCATAACCCTAACCTTAACACAGACCCTAACCTAACCCTAAACCTAACCTATCCCTAACTCTAACCATAAACCTAACCCTAACACTAACCCTAACCCTAACACTTACCCTAATCCTAACACTATCCTAAGCCTAATTCTAAACCTAACATTAACCCTAACCCTAAACCTAACAGTAAACGTAAACATAATTATAACCCTAACCCAAACACTAACTCTAACCCTAAACTTAACCTTAAACCTAACACTAACCCAAACCACAACCATAAACCTAAACCGAATCCTAACAGTAACACTAACCCTAAACTTATCCCTAACACTAACCCAAAACCTAACCCTAACTCTAACCCTAACACTAACCCTAACCCTAAACCTAAACAGAACCCTAACACTAACCCGAACCCTATTCTTAAAGGAAATCCTAACCCTAACATTAACCCTAATATTAACCCTAAACCTAACCCCAAACTAACTCTAAAACTCACCCTAACCCTAACCTGAACCCTAACCCTAACCCTGTCACAAACACTTACCCTAAACCTAACACTATCCCTAACCCTAAGCCTAACCCTAACACTAACCCCAACCCTAACTGTAACCCTAATCTTAACTGTAACTGTAACCCAAACCCTAACCTTAACACAAACCCTAGCCCTAAACCTAACCATAGCCCTAACCATAACCTTAATCCCAACAATAAACCTAACCCTAACCCTAATACTAACCCTACCCTAAATTTTACCCTAACCCTAATCCTCACCTGAACACTAACCCTAACACTAACCCTAACCCTAACCCTATCTTGAAACCTAACCATAACCCTAACCCTAACACAAACCATAATCTAACCCTAAACCTAACCCTGTTTCTATCCCTAACCCTAACCCTAACACTAACCCTAACCCTGA
>NW_026006612.1:0-13591 GCF_001458135.2 Marmota marmota marmota
AGAGAGGTGGTAAAGAGAGTGTAGTGGGAACCCTCCTTAACACATCCAAAGAGGAAGAGCCCTTCACCTCATCCATCTTGTCATCTTTGTTCCCTTTCCAATAATCATTACAGACTCCAAAAGCCCAGTTCCAAGAGTCTCCCACTTCCATCTCCCAGTAATATCTGCCCGTGGTAAAAGTCTGAATACCCTAGGCAAGAAAGCATTCTGATGTTGGAGTGATCCAGGAGGCACCTTGAAGATCACATCCAACATTCACACTTCTCAACTCTCAATACAGGAAGATGTGGCAGTTGAATCTTTCAGACACAGAGTAAGAAAAAAAAAACCTGTAGATCTGTCTGTAAACAGAATAAGAAGTTAAAGTTCTAAGAAAAGTCATTCTGTGAAGAACTGACATTACTGGAAACTGTGAAGTTATAGCAGAAATTATGATTTTGGCTGTAACATCGAATACAATTGTGGGCATAAAGAGTTAATCTGCAGAACAAATAAATTTTTATGTATTTGTTATCTATTTATTTGTTTTCATTTATTTGTTATTTATTTATTTTATTATTTATTTGTCACAGATATGGAAAATTGTTGAAAATGTGAAAATTTAAATACTGAGTCAAATATAAGATCAATATCTTTGAATTTAATTTTTATTTCAAAATAGCTACAGAAATTATGCCCTTAACTCTCTTCAGGCATCAAAAATATTAGTATCAAAATAAAATTCCCATTTCTAAAACATGGTGTCATTAATTTGTATGATGTGAAGATTTCCTCTCTTTTCAGCTTCTCTATACAACTGGATAAAACAATTTATACATTTTAGAAAGAGTAATTTAAAATTTATTTATGCAAAACTCCTCATTATCCCTGACTCTTTTGCATTCTCTGCACTGCCCTGCATTTTTTAGATATAACATGTAGCTTTTTATACTGAGATTTAACATGTAGCTTTTTTTATCAATTTATAAAATTCATTTTATTTTTATTATTTCTTCTTGGTGATAAAGAAGAGCTAAAAGAATTGCATAAAATCTAGTCGTAATTATAAAAAAGCATAACCAGGGGGTTTACTTCTGGAATGTGACAAGGGAATAATCTGAGGTGTGTCATTAATTCAGTTTCCTTTACTAATAATACTAAGTTTTCTTTATGTGTCAACTTCACTCAGTGGAGTCAGTAACGTAGATTTCCCTTCTCAAAATGAAGGAGAATTATCCACCCAACTGACAGACCGCATAGAACAAAAAGCAAATGATGGGAGGTTTTACCATTTCTTGCTTACTTGCCAAAGCTGAGACACCTCATTATAGTTCTCTTTACCTTGGACTATGATTTACATTAATGACTCCTCTGGTTTTCAGGTTTTCAAACTCAGGCTGAATTATAGCACCAGATTTTCAGAATGTCCTTCTTGCATATAAAAGATCATGTGACTTCTCAACCTCCATATCTGTGTGAGCCATTTCCTCACAATGAAGCAATCTCTCTATGCCTGTATGCAAGTTCTATTTCTGTGCATAAACCTGCCTAATACACCTAAGAAAACTCACCTTGACATAAGAGAAAAGGAAATGGATAAATTATTAAACACAGTATATTAAAACCAATAATAAGAAATATACGTTTTCTTAGTGTGTCAAAATTTATATTTAAATATGTATAACAGCATGATTTTTATCACTTTTTATTACATTTGCTTTTTTACATATCTGTAATTTGTTTCTGAATGCACAAGTGGTATTCAATTTTAGGCAGAAAACTTCCAGTCAAGTAGGCCCAACAATAACTTATTAGAAAACTACACCATGGCATCATTGCATTGTGCATTTACTTTCAAGAGCTATTCTTGTAACCTGCATAAACTGCAGTTAACTTCAAATACTACATTTGATTTTGAATGTAGAGATTGCTCATCTATTTGGAATTTTGAACCTGAAGGTTATCTAAGAGCCTTTACAAAGGCCTTTCCTCTAGGTTGCTTCAAAGCAAACAGCAAATAGGAAGAAATTCACCCTGAAAACCACATGTCTCCTGGTAGGAATTACACAACCACTACATTTCCCAAAAGTGAACTTTCTATGTAATGGTAACAACTTAGATATTTCTAAATATCCGGTTTGACATCCATGTATATACGTGCCTCAGTCTTTTTACTAGAGCGCGGATTTCTTCCTTTAGAACCAGTGAGCAAAAAAATTTCCCCTTAATATTCATTAATGGGGTACGGAGTAAAAAATAAACAAATAAAGCCAGGATACTTTTAACAGTCCCAATGACCCAAGGTGGGTTCTGATGTCAACAAAGTACATTGAAAGAGGCAAACTTCTTCATGCCTGGGGCCTGCAGGTGGGGCAGTATTGAGTCTGGATTTCAGGGAATTTTGGAATAATCACTCCCACTTGGCTGCCCAGGGTGGGTGGGTGATGGGTAGGTTCTGCAGCCATGCCGGGTTCTCACCAGGTCACCACACGGAGTCCAGAACAGGCCTTGGCGGTGCCTTCTCAAATTCTGAACTTATCCCACCTCTCCCAGACCAAGACTTCAAGCCAAAGTTAATCAAAAGATGGACATTACATACTGCTCAAGGGAACCATACACCCACTAGACATAACAATCATAAATATATATGCCCCAAACAAAGGTATAGCTATGTTCATCAAACAAATTCTTCTCAAGGTCAAGAGTCAAATTAATCACAACACAATAATCTTGGGTGACTTTAACACAACTCTCTCATCACTGAATAGATCTTCCAAACAAAAGTTGAATAAAGAATCTATATAGGGCTGGGGATGTGGCTCAAGCGGTAGCACGCTTGACTGGCATGTGTGTGGTAGTGGGTTCGATCCTCAGCACCACATACAAACAGAGATGTTATGTCCGCCGAAAACTAAAAAATAAATATTAAAAAATTCTCTCTCTCTCTCTCTCTCTCTCTCTCTCTCTCTCTCCCTCTAAAAAAGAATTTATAGAACTCAATAATGTAATCAATAACTTAGGCTTAACTGACATATATAGAATAGTTCAACCTTCATTATGTGGATACACTTTCTTCTCAGCAACACATGAATCCTTCTCTAAAATAGATGATGTACTATGCCACAAAACATAGTACAAAAAAGTAGAGATACTACCATGTAGTTTATGAGATCATAATTGAGTGAAATTGAAAATCAATGACAAAATGAAAAAAATAAAATTTATTTCAACACCTGGAGACTAAACAATATGCTACTGAATGAAGATGGGTTGCAGAAGACATCAATGAAGGGATTTAAAAATTCTTAGAGACAAATGAGAACATATACACAACATATCAAAATCACTGGGACACCATGAAAGCAATTCTAAGAGGAAAGTTTATTGCATGGATTTCATTCCTTAAGAGAAGAAAAAGTCAACAAATAAATGACTTCACTTTGCATCTCAAATCCCTAGAAAAAGAAGAACAAACCAACAGCAGAAGCAGTGGAAGGCAAAAAAAAAAAAAAAAAATTAAAATTAGAGCTGAAATCAATTAAATCAAAACAAAAGAAACAATTGAAAACACAAAAAAGGTGGTTCTTTGAAAAAATAAACAAAATTGACAGACCCTTGGCTACTCTAATGAACAGAAGGAGAGAGAGAACTCAAATTACCAGCATACATGATGAAAAAGGTAATATCACAACAGACAATACAGAAATACAGATGTTTATTATAAATTATTTTGAAAACTTGAAAACTTATATTCCAATAAAATGGAAGATATTGAAGGCATCAGTGAATTTCTTAAGTTATATGACTTGCCCAGATTTCATTGCAAGAAAATAATCACAACAAATTTGATTGATAATGTAATTGATTTTAATTTTCAACTCATGAATTCCATCTCATTTATAAGTAGAGATGTGCAAAAAAAAAAAGTAGAAAGAGAGAGAGAGAGCAGAGACACTATGTCAGATCTGGCAAAATAATGGGTTGTTAAAAGGTAGTTTGAAAAGAAGCTAGGGAAGGACATAAGACAAAGTGAACTAGGACATAAGACAAAGTTAACATGAGCTTGAGCTTATTTTCCTTGTAAAGGTTAATGCCCAGAAAATTCTCTTACTGAGCTGGCCCAAACATGCCTGTTTAGGTAACTGGCTATTCTAGTCTTTCAAAAGGTCAAAAAACAAAACAAAAAACTTGGTTTTAATTTGGTGATATGGAATATTAATGCAAGTGGCTCTATTTTGGTTTGGACTGTTGAGGACTAGTTCAAATCAGTGGTCATCTATTGATTTTATTTAACCAAATATACACTTTTAAAAAGCATTTAATTATGTACAACTATAGCATACCAATTAGAAATATGAGAAAATACTTTAGTGTCAAATTTCTATGATTCATGAGATTTAATTTTCCACCTTTGATGCTTCTGGTCTTTCCTTTGAAAGGTTAAGGGTAAAAAAGAAAAAAAAATGAGGCCACTTACTTTTTGCATATAAGTTTTTGAGGCCTCAAAATCTTTCAATTGAGAACTCAGAAATTTGCAAGGATACCTTTGGTTTAGGTTGGGAGTTTAAATTGAGCATTTTCTTAAGGGAAAAATCTAAGGAAGCACCATTTTGAAAGGGAGGAAGAAAATTCAGTGAGAACTGAAACTGGAGGAAAATATTACGTAGAAAAGAGATCAATGATAATTATTTCCTTCACTTATTATTGCTTTTTGTTTGCTTGTTTGTTTGTTTTTGTATGAGGGTTTGAACCCAGATGCACTCAACCACTGACCACTGAGCTACATTTTCCAACCCTCCATCTTTTTTGTTTGTTTGTTTGGAGACACAGTCTTCATAAGTTGCTTATGCTGACATTGAACTTGCAATTCTCCTGCTTCAGCCTGTTTAGCAACTGGGATTAAAGGCACCTGCCACTCCTCTCAGCACCTTCAATTCAATCTTGGAGAAAGATCACTTGTTCACTCATGTGTTCTCTTACCCCCATGCACTTGGATGTTGTTCATCTTCCCACATTGCTAGTCTATTTCCAAAGAAATTAGGGAAACATCCAATTCTAAAGATATTTGGGAAGGTCTCCTAAGTAACTTTAAATTACTGTAATGCTATTAAGAAATGAGAAAATAATCAGCGGACCCCAGTGGTACATGTATGTAATCCAGTTGACTTGAGGCTCAGACAGTAAGATCATAGATTTTATAGTCCTGTTCTTTGAAGAACCACTTTGTTTTTAGAAAGAGCTGGATCAGTTAAGTAGTTCAGGGAAGTTTAGTCTTGTTTTCTGGCAGGGGGGAACGAACTTTGAATGTTTACTCCTGAGTTATATCCCCAGTCCTTTTTAGTTTGTATTTTGTAATAAACTCTCCCTAATTAGGTGAGGCTATCCTTAAATTTGGTATCATCTTATCCCAGTCACTTGAGTTGCTGGGAATACAAGTGTGACTTACCTCACCCAGCTACAGAAGACTCCTCTATGAAGTGAAGGAAGGACAGCTTCAGTAGAAGTTCAGAGCAAAGTGATATAATTTTTAATACATCTTTACTTACATTCATTTTGCAAAGTCAAGTAAGAAAAAACTGTGGAGGCTGTTACTTTCCCCAACATCCTTTTCTTAAATACTTGTCTGTAATTCTATGTAGTATGCATCACAAACTGATTTTTTCCTAGTAACTGTTTTGCTAAATTGTAAGTAAATAATGTTTAGTATTTTTTTTACAATTATATTTATTCACTCGTATGCTTATATTTTGCAAGCAAAGTTTGTACTGATAATTTTATATTGCAAGTAATCTACTGACCCTCTTATGTGTTACTGCCTTATGTATTCATCTGGATTTGAAGAACCAGGTCACATGTCTAAACTGTTTTTAAGATCTTATAAATGTCTCATGTTTGTTTGTTTATATTTCTCAATAGATTGTGCAGCAGTTTCAATTATAATGGTATTTATTTCCAGGGTACATTTGTAGTAGTCTGAAACACTTATGATTGTCATAGTTTGGTGCTTTCCACATGTATCTAGTAAGTCAAGACCAGTTATTTTGTTGAACATGTCACAAGGTCTTGGTCAGCCCCTCAGAAAACAACATCCCAGTTTTAAGGTACCTAGCTCTGCTGTTGAAAAGTTGTGAACTACTGAATCTTAACATAGGTTAACAATAATACTTAAATCAAAGGGCTAAAGATGCAGCTCAGTAATAGAGGATGTGTCTAGTATATACAAGGTCCTGAGTCTGATTCGCAGCAATGCAACTAATAACAAGAAATAATTCCTAATACTTAGCCAGCAATCGGAGAGAACAAGCAATTAGTAGAAGTCCCACATAAATTGCAAGCTAATGCCCAAAGCCAAAATTAGAGCAATGTAATTTAGTAACTAAATACTTCCTTCCATAAAACATAGAGTAAGTATTCCAAAGAGTTGATCAGAATCAGGCGGTATAGCGATACCAGATTTCAAACTATATTACAGAGCAATAGTAACAAAAACAGCATGGTACTGGTACCAAAGCAGGTGGGTGGACCAATGGTACAGAATACAGGACACAGAGACTAATCCACAAAGTTACAACTATCTTATATTTGATAAAGGGGCTAAAAGCATGCAATGGAGGAAGGATAGCATCTTCAACAAATGGTGCTGGGAAAACTGGAAATCCATATGCAACAAAATGAAACTGAATCCCCTCCTCTCGCCATGCACAAAAGTTAACTCAAAATGGATCAAGGAGCTTGATATCATATCAGAGACTCTGCGTATGATAGAAGAAAAAGTTGGCTCCGATCTACATATTGTGGGGTCGGGCTCCAAATTCCTTAATAGGACACCCATAGCACAAGAGTTAATAACAAGAATCAACAAATGGGACTTACTCAAACTAAAAAGATTTTTCTCAGCAAGAGAAACAATAAGAGAGGTAAATAGGGAGCCTACATCATGGGAACAAATTTTTACTCCTCACACTTCAGATAGAGCCCTAATATCCTGAGTATACAAAGAACTCAAAAAATTAAACAATAAGATAACAAATAACCCAATCAACAAATGGGCCAAGGACCTGAACAGACACTTCTCAGAGGAGGACATACAATCAATCAACAAGTACATGAAAAAATGCTCACCATCTCTAGCAGTCAGAGAAATGCAAATCAAAACCACCCTAAGATACCATCTCACTCCAGTAAGATTGGCAGCCATTATGAAGTCAAACAACAACAAGTGCTGGCGAGGATGTGGCGAAAAGGGTACTCTTGTACATTGCTGGTGGGACTGCAAATTGGTGCGGCCAATTTGGAAAGCAGTATTTAGATTCCTGGGAAAGCTGGGAATGGAACCACCATTTAACCCAGCTATTGCCCTTCTCAGACTATTCCCTGAAGACCTTAAAAGAGTGTATTACAGGGATACTGCCACATCGATGTTCATAGCAGCACAATTCACAATAGCTAGACTGTGGAATCAACCCAGATGCCCTTCAATAGATGAATGGATAAAAAAAAAATGTGGCATTTATACACAATGGAGAATTACGCAGCACTAAAAAATGACAAAATCGTGGAATTTGCAGGGAAATTGATGGTACTAGAGCAGATTGTGCTAAGTGAAGCTAGCCAATCCCTAAAACACAAATGCCAAATGTCTTCTTTGATATAATGAGAGCAACTAAGAACAGAGCAGGGAGGAAGAGCGGGAGGAAAACATTAACATTAAACAGAGACATCAGGTGGGAGGGAAAGGTAGAGAAAAGGGAAATTGCATGGAAATGGAAGGTCACCCTCATTGTTATACAAAATTACATATAAGAGGTTATGAGGGGAATGGGGAAAAAAACAAGGAGAGAAATGAATTACAGTAGATGGGGGTAGAGAGAGAAGATGGGAGGGGAGGGGAGCGGGGATAGTAGAGGATAGGAAAGGTAGCAGAATACAACAGTTACTAATAGGGCATTATGTAAAAATGTGGATGTGTAACCGATTTGATTCTGCAATCTGTATTTGGGGTAAAAATGGGAGTTCATAACCCACTTGAATCTAATGTATGAAATATGATATGTCAAGAGTTTTGTAATGTTTTAAACAACAAATAAAAAAAATAAAAATAAATTTTAAAAAAAGAGTTGATCAGAAGAGTTTTGGTATTTTGTATAGAAAAAGGCCAAAGAAAGCAGAAACAAAAAGCAGACTGATGTCTTCAAAACTACCTACCTTGTAAGGTGGGAACAGAGACAAGGAGCAATGGAGAAATAACCTATTGTTTAATATCCAATTACTTAAGTTTACTTATTTTGTGTAAGGATTAAGGTGGAGAAAATTTATTATTATGCTCATGAAATTGTCCTCTGTGGGAAATTTTGTCTTCGCCTATTAATCTTTTTATTTATTTTTTTATTTTTATTTTTTTAGGGAGGAGTAGATACCACAGATTCAAACAAAGTATATTTCACTGCTGAGCCAAGTCTCTAGCATTTTTAATTTTTATTTTGAGACAGAGTCTTCTTGCTTAGGGCCTCACTAAATTGCTGAAGTGGCCCTTGAACTTGATTGCTGAAGCTGTCCTTGAACTTGTTGCCCCTCTTCCTTATCCTCCAGCTTGTGCCCTGGAACTCAGCTTCTTTAATCCTATTTCAGCAGGAATCAGATTTGGCAGTTTAATCTCACTCTGATGAGGCGTGGGTCCATTTTGTTTTTGTTTTGCTCTGTTGGTGATGTAACCCACAGAGTGACACCCTCCTCCACAGAGATACTTATTCAGACCCTCCATTAAACTTATATTCTGGTCTGTTAGCTGTTATGTGCAGGAGCTTCAATCAAAAAGTAATTTTCTCTTTTCCAATGATGGAGTTGGGCTGGGGACGTTGCTCAAGTGGTAAAGCGCTTGCCTGGCATGTGCGGGGAGCTGGGTTCGATCCTCAGAAGCACATAAAAATAAAATAAAGATGTTGTGTCCACCGAAAACTGAAAAATAAATATTAAAAAATTCTCTATCTCTCTCTCTTTAAAAAAAGTGATGAAGCTTAGTCAAAAAAATGATGCTTCTCTGTGATTTCTGTTTAATATTAAGACTTTGAGTAAAATGCTTTTGGTCTAAGATTTATATAGTATTCCTAGATGAATTTATTCTAGATGATAATCTAAATTCATATATATTAGAGAATGATACTCTAATGTGATCATTGCTACTATTATTTGATACTCTGTTTTTGGTTTGTAAATATATTTTCCAAATTGTGAATAATGATTCTAAGTGTATTAGTAAATTTTTTATTGCATATTTCTTGGTACTGAGAGGCAGCCATGATCAGGCAACAGTCTAACTCATTGAATGTAAAGTCAAGTCTCCTCAGGGGACAGGGTATTCGATTTACAAATATAGAAGTTAGTTATAATTTTTTTCTGTGAAAACAGTAACTAAGAGAATATATATAAAGAACATAAATTGAGACCAGAGTAAGAATTTGAAGATAGACTTATAGGATGGTTAAGGTGTGGTAGGTGGTGATTGAAAGGTGAGAAGGTCTTCAAGTATCAGAAAAAGCCATTAAATAAGAAAGGTAGACAAAAACGCAAGTGGAATGAGCTACCAGTACATTTTAAGTTTTGTAAATCTCAATTTTTTTTTCTTTTACAAATATGTTTTTAATTATTGTAATATTTGTATAAATTTGTGGGTAGAGTACTGTTATTTTACACATACACAATGTATGAGGAGCAAATCATGGCAGTCAGAATTTCTTTTTTTTTTAATTCTAATTTGTTATAGATGACAGCAGAATTTCAGTCTTGTCAAATACAATTATTTCTGTGTCTTAGAAATCTTCAAATTCCTTCTAGTTATTATTGCATCAGATCAATATTTTAGCATCAGATTCGTCATTTTAGGTTGGTAGCCATTTTATCTGGAGGCTCCACGGTTTGGCTTCTGAGGCAATAGTGCTTACCTTCCCATCAGAACATTTGCCTCCTAAACAGTCAAACCCACCCCAACTTATGATGCAACTCCTAAACAGCTTATGAAATTCCTCTTGTGGGCTATAAAGCTGCTCTGTGTGTGCCCATGAGCTGCTGCTCTCCTGGGAGGCATAACCTTGTCTGTTTGCCTCATTCTTATGACAATAAATCTCTACATGAGATTTCAGTGTGGGTCAGGTCTTTGGACTTTGTGTGTACTCTGTGAGTGTACTTTTATTTATGATTAAGTGTATAATTAGTCTTCAATACATTTTCTTACCTGTTTTCTTTTTTGTCTAATGATTTGTTAGTATATGTTTTTTCTTTCCTCAAAATTATTCCCTACAGGTAAGTAATACATCAACAATTTTATGTCCTTCTTACCAATATTGTAATTTTCTCTTTTCCAATAATTTTTTCCCTCTTTTTTTATACAATGCCAGATAGGAAGTCCTGACAGTATTTTATTTATTTATTTTTGGTCAGAGGCACTTTACTACACCATCAACTCCAGCCCACTTTTTTTTTTTTTTTAAGGGAAGTTCTTACTAAAATGCTGAGTGTAACCCTAAATTGCTGATGCTGGTCTCTTATGTGATCTCCCTGCCTCAATCTCCCAAGTTGTAGGTTTACTCCAATGAATGGAAGTAGTACTAATGAATATCTTTATTATTGTTCTTTTATCTGATTTCAAAAAGAATGATTTTAAGAACTCCATATGTATAATGACATTAATCATATTGTCTTAAATATATTCTTATTTGTGGGGGGAGCATACCTGGGATTAAACCTAGGGGACTCTATATTGGCATCAGATCAATATTGGCATCAGATTCATCATTTGAGTTTCAGAGCCGTTTTATCCATAGGCTCCAAAGTTTCAATTCTGAGGCAAAGCTGATTAACTTTCCATAAGAACATGTGCCTGTGTTAGGATGGCCTTAGGCATGAGCCTAAACAAATCCATTTTAAAAACTCCAGTTTGAAATCTGAAGTTTCACCAGGCACACCCACAGAATGCTCCAGTATGGCCACAAAAGAGTTATTTTCCCTCACCCTGATAAAGAGAGTAAAGCCCCTGGCAGGCTGCCATCACTTGATAAGATGAAAAGAAGAGAAGATCAAGGTGGAGACCACCAGACCAGAAGTTTCTGACCCCAAGGTAAATGATATTACTGACAAATCAAGTAGTAGCTTATAAGGACTGAAGGGGGGGGGTCAAAAAACCCTAAAATTTAGGATAAATAATAGAGTAAGTGAACAGGGATTTAACCAGCTGAAACAAGGATGCACTCCAGCTGGAGAGCCTGATGAGGACCTGACATTGTCATCATTTCCTGAGTCTCTGCATGATCCTCACCACTCTCAAACTCTACCACCTCATCAGGACCTTGGTGAGAGCTTCAACTCCTTGCTATGACCCCCTCCTCAACAAGTCATCCACTCCACTCCAGGAAAAGCCTGCCTTAGTTCTGGTTCTGGTCCCCGCAGTCTGAGGGTGTGCATCTCCTGTACATAAAGCCTAAGGCTTAATATTTTTGAACTTAAAATGCAGAGGAAATGTCTGTCATTTGCCTATCATGATTAAGTGTGTTTTACAGTGCTTAGAATTAATCTAGAATTTTTTGCTGTGAAGTAATTAATCTAGAATTGTTTGCTGTGAATTGATTATGTCTATTGCAGTGCCTAGCATTAAGGATTCTCATTTTCTTGATTAAGAACCTATAGAGTGAAACTGTATTGAGTAATTTGAGTGAAGAAAGCATTTAAAAGGGCCAAAGAGCATGGACATTCTTTGTTTCTCCCCTCTACTGCGTAAGTAGCAATTCTGCCCTTCTCAAAACAGTCTGCTAAAAGATCAACCCCACCCCAGTTTATGATATACTTACTAAGTAGCTGATGAAATTCCTCTTGAGGGCTATAAAGCTGCTCTGTGTGTGCCACATGCTGCTGCTCTCCGCTCAGAGACAGCATTGCCAGTTTGCTTCATGATAATGACAATAAATCTTTTGGTGATATTCTGGTGTTTGTCATTGTTTTTGGACTTTGGACTCTGTGAGTGTCCTTTAACTCTGTTACCGAGTTTCATTCTCACACTTTTTATTTTATTTTGAGACAGACTTTCCCCAAATTGCTGAGACTGTCCTTAAACTGGCATCCTCGAGCTTCAGGCTTCAGAGTAGCTCCTATTATTGTGTGTGCCATTCTGTTCCCAGTTAAGAACACACTTTATTGGATTAAAATATCTTTTTTATTCATGGTTTAATAAACGCTTTCATTGTGACAGTGTATATGCTATATTAGGGTATAATTTAGGCCCTAGAAAATGCTCAACATATATTTCAGAATAAATTCAGTAACTATTGGATTCAGTGCTGGCTGGTCAACATAATCTTATTAAATGAGTAATTCAGCTGGGCATGGTGCTGTGCCCTATGCAATCCCAATGGCTACAGAGGAGGCTGAGGTACGAGGATTGCAAGTTCAAGCTGGCTGCACCAATATAGGAATACCATATGCAATTTAGAGAGACCCTGTCTCAAAATTTTTAAAAAAAGATAATGAAAAGGGCTGTGCATGAGGCTTACTGGTTGAGCCAGATACAAAAACAAAAACAAAACAACAACAACAAACAAAAGAGCATTTTTCATATGAGAACATATGTCCCTGATCTTTTGAGTTTGACTTAAATTTCCTGACATAATGGTCTCAAGTTGTATCCACTTTCTTACAAATACTATATTTTCATTTTTGTTCGTTAACAAATAAAACTTCATTGTGTATATATACATTTCTTTTTTTCCATTCTACTGTTGGTGGACATCGTAGTTGGCTCCATAGCGTGATTATTGTGAATTTTGCTGTTGTGAACTTGATGTGTCTGTGTCATTATACTATGCTGATTTTAAATCTTTTGGATATATACCAAGGAGTGGTACAGTTGTGTCAATTGTGGTTTTATACCTAGACTTTTTTGTCTCTATTGAACTTTGTGTTTGTGTATGTGCTTGACTTACCCATAAGTAAACATTTTTTTTCCTAACACAATGGGAGTTTGTCAGATATCTGTATTTCTATCAGTTCTCTGCTTTTAATTTTGAGATTATTTGTCAAGTGTCCATATATTTAGAATTGGAACAGCTTAATGACGATTTTTAAATGTAGAGTATCCTTTTAAAACCAACATTTTTTTAATGATACTGGAGATTTCATCCAGAGCTTCATGCATGCTAGACACACACTCTACTGATCTATACTCTTAGATCATTTTTATTAAATTTCAAGCCAGAGTTTCAATCAATTGCTCATGTTTACTTCAAAATTTGCATCCTCCTGACTCAGCCTCCCTACCAGCTGGATTCCATGATCAACTACACTTTATCACATAATGTTCTAGCTGGGAGAAAACCATATACAAGTTTTTTTGTTGTTTGTTTGTTTGCTTTTTGTTTCATTTTGTTTTTGTATTTTACTTATCAGAATTTCTTAGTGTCTCTTCCATGCAGTAACTTGCCATTTATTATTTTTTGGTCTGAAATGAAAATATGTATTTCTTCACTGTAAATTTAATCTATTTATGCTAATTCTAATTGTAACCAGTTTGATTTTTAAGGTCAACTTTTTCTGTATCAATACTTTTTCATTGTAATAATAATGATATCTA
>NW_026006612.1:59183-63462 GCF_001458135.2 Marmota marmota marmota
ATTTATATAATATATAAATAAAATTATATATATATATATAATTTTATTTATATATTATATAAATAATTTTATTTATATATTATATATTTATTTATTATATTATATATTATATTTTAATTATGTATATAATTATATATATATAATTATAAATTATATATATATAATTTAGCAAGTAGTAATTAACTGTTTATAACTAATAATGAATTGTTGTTTGGGAAAGACTAAGTAAATGAAATGTTTGAATAAATGGTTAGCTTTATAAAATAGTAACTAAAATCAAATTAGAGGGGTGCATGCCTGTAATCCAAGTTATTCTGGGAGGTAGAGGCATAAAGATTCTAAATTGAAAGTCAGCCTATACAACCCTGTCTCAGAATAACATAAAAAGGGCAGGAAAGGTATCTCAAAGGTAGAATGCTCCTGAGTTCAATCCCAGTAGTACAACAAAATGAAACAAACAAGAAATAGTTAAGAATGATTTAAATTTGGAAGCATTTTAAAATTATGGATAGACATAGACATAGACAAAAATGTGTAAAATAAAATATTTAGATAAACTCTTTAGATACTTCAATGTTAATAACTTGTTGGGAATCCTTGTAAAAACTTACCAATAAGATTATATATATGTATTCATTACTGGAGATTAAACCCAGGGGCAATTCACACCTAAACTATGTCCCCAGCCCTCTTTGTTATTTTTTTTTTTAATAGTACTTGCTAAACTGCTGAGGCTCACCCCAAACATGTGATCTCCATGGTACAGGCTTGCAGTAACTTGGGTTATAGGTG
Organism: Marmota marmota marmota; assembly: GCF_001458135.2. NCBI lineage: Eukaryota > Metazoa > Chordata > Mammalia > Rodentia > Sciuridae > Marmota > Marmota marmota. The sequence goes on from NW_026006612.1 coordinate 59,976, forward strand.
TGCATCACCATGCCTAGCTCTAGCCCATACTTTTAATTTTAGAAACTCCCTCCTCCAGATCTGTCAAAGAATACATTAGTTACCTGTGTGTGAGCTGGGTTAGGTATGTGGTTTAGCAAAGTACTTAGGATGCACATGTAGGTATTACCAGTATGTCAATATGTTAATTGATGAGGCTGGCTTTGAACTCACCATTCTCTTGCCTCAGCCTCTGAAGCTGCTAGGATTACAGGCATGTGTCACTGTGCCAGGCAATATGTTAATTGCAAATGGAAAACTGCAGTAAGTAAAACAAACTAGTGCAGGTTTACATTGTTTCATAAAATTAAATATTTCTGTAGAGGGCAGGAGTTTAAGTGATAATCTTTAAATGAGTGACTGGTTTGTAGAGTTGTTGCCTGGCACAAATGAGGCCCTGGGTTAAATCCCTACAACTGCCAAAAAAAAAAAAAGCAACCTTTTAAAAAATATTTTCAAGACTATTATTTCATTTTAAATATCTGATTAATCTGAATTGTTAAGTGTGGTCTGTTAAAGAAAGGAATCCCATGAAATCTAGATAGCATTACCATCACAAATTCTTCCCCCACCCACATTTATAAAAATGAAATGTCCAAATTCTTAGATTTGGGAGAACCCTTGAAAACATGCATTATGATCTTTTCAATAGGAATGGTTCTTCAATATTTCATAATCTAGAAAAATCTCTAAAAATATAGAGATTTCAATGTTTTTAAATGCTAATTGTATTTTATAATACATAGTCTTAGAGATTTTTTCAAAAGGGCCAAATGCTTCATTATTACTTGAGAAATTTAGAAAAATATATAGTAAAATCATAATAAAATATTTAAAACAAATAAATTTTAGATTTTTTGTGAATTTTTAATATTTCTGAATTCTAACAACTTCTCAGCAAAAAGAAGTACTTTTCTTCACCAATCAATATTTTAGCCTTTCTTTGACTTATTTTTGTGGTCTGCATTACAATTGTCTGATCTGTGACTGTCATCTACCATTTATTATTTGAGCATTTATTTACTTATTTATTTAGCAAGACCCTATGTCATAATGTAAAAAGGGTTGGTGTTGTGGGGCAGTGGATAAGCCTCCTCAGTTTCAATCCCTGGTATCAAAACAAAAAAAGGTAACAATATTGTGGTCTAATATAAGAATATTAAAGGCAGAAAAAATGTACATAACCTTTCAAGAGTAAAAAAAAAGAGAGATTATTTTGAAAGAATGAGAATTAGATTAGCATCAAACTTTGACATAATATCCATGGCTGCCAATGGAAAGCTGAGTAGTGTTTAAATTACTAAGACAAGCCATAAAGCCTGGAATCATAAATTTAACCAAATAACATTTAAATGCGAGGGCATAGTTAATATGTTCTCAAGTATACTAGATTCAGAAGTTTGCTACAAAAAGATGTTTTAAAGTTTTTGTAGGAAGGGTCAAATAAAAACAAATTAAAGTATGTACAAATGTGTGGAAACAAAAATGATCAAATGCCTTAAAGTTTATTAACTTTAATATTAAAGCAAAGAAAACTATTAGATGTATATTTACTGAAATGTACATTTTAAAAATAAGAGCATAATTGTTCTTTGAAAATGGAAATAGACATGAAGGCATAATTTTATTGATTGATGTTACCACTAGGGAAATAAGAAGAACAAAGGCCAGGCAATGTGGTGCATCCCTGTATGCCTAGGGATTCAGGAGGCTTAAGCAGGGTGTCTGGAAAATAGAAGCCAATGTCATCCATTTAGCAAGCTCTATCTGAGAGAGAGAGAGAGAGAGAGAGAGAGAGAGAGAGAGAGAGAGAGAGAGAGAGAGAAAGAGAGAGAGAGAAAGAGAGAAAGAAAGAAAGAGAGAAAGAAAGAAAGAAAGAAAGAAAGAAAGAAAGAAAGAAAGAAAGAAAGAAAGAAAGAAAGAAAGAAAGAAATGACTGAGGATGTATTTCAAGGATAGAGAACTCCTGGATCCATTCCCCAGTACCAAAAGAAAAAGAAAAAGTAATTGATACAAGAAAAATGAGCTTTAAAAATTAAACTGATAATAACCAGATTTAATATAAATAGATTAAATTGACCAGTGAAGAAATAGATAATTTGATATCAGACCAAAAAACTATAAATGGCAATTTGTTGCACAGAAGAGACACTAAAGCATTTTGATAAGGAAAATTTGAAAATAAAAGACTAGAAATTACAAAGAAAACATAAGATTTTTGGCTGGCTGCCAGCTAAAACATTCTGTGATAAAATATAATTGCTCATGGAAACCAGGTGCTAGCGATGCTGAGGCATAAGAAAGTAAAGTTTGAAATAAGCCTGGGAAATTACTTGACATCCTGTCTTAAAATAAAATTAAAAAAAGCTAAGGATATATGTGTGAGCTATCTCTTGTCCTGTGAGCAGGTCCATGGAACAGGGTAGAGGAGAGTGTGGCTGTAGAGTTGCTAATCAAGACCTTCAGAGATCAAACAGGAAGCAGGTCTGATTTTATTGTGCAGTTACCATGTCTGTATACTCAGGCAGTAGCTAAGCAGATTACAGGCAGCCACCAATGCAATGTCTGCTAACTGTTCTTGTAGCAACCAATCAAGGAGAGGGCTGTGGAGCAAGGGCAGGGACGACAACTGATGGTCTCACACACAGGGCTGTGTCTACAGGGAGAGCAGCCTGCTGCCCATGCACCTAGTATGAGGGGAGTGGATTGCCATGCAGACACCCTTAATATATGCCATGTATGCAATACTCCATGCACTTGTATCCACATCTTCCCTTTCTGACTGTGCTGCAAGGACTTTAGCCAGCATTGCAGTTTCCCTGCCCTGTGTCCTTTATATGGTTACATAAGCATCTCCAAACAAGAAAATATTATCAACATTATGAACAGAAGGGCCAGGGTAATATCATAATAAGGATTAGTTAAGTTGTCTCAGTTTTCCTCCTTGATTAGTTTTTTCTTTAGTGTACGATTTCCCTATGCTGATATTCATTGGTTTTTATTCATTTCTTATTCATGAAATATTTTGTCAAGGCTGTTTTATAATGCTGTTTTTCTAGAGATAATTTTTTTTTATTTTTTTTTAAATTTTTATTGTTGGTTGTTCAAAACATTACACAGTTCTTAATATATCATATTTCACACTTTGATTCAAGTGGGTTATGAACTCCCATTTTTACCCCGTATACAGATTGCAGAATCACATCAGTTACACATCCATTGATTTACCTATTGCCATACTAGTGTCTTGTTGTATTCTGCTGCCTTTCCTATCCTCTACTATCCCCCCTCCCCTCCCCTCCCCTCCCCTCTTCTCTCTCTACCCCCTCTATTGTCATTCATTTCTCCCCCTTGTATTATTTTTCCCTTTCCCCTCACTTCCTCTTGTATGTAATTTTTGTATAACCCTGAGGGTCTCCTTCCATTTCCATGCAATTTCCCTTCTCTCTCCCTTTCCCTCCCACCTCTC
>NW_026006612.1:71488-73556 GCF_001458135.2 Marmota marmota marmota
GCAGGCCGCTGGGCCTGATCCGCAGGTCTGTCGCAGGTCTGCCTACCTTGCAGGCACGGGCGGCGGATCTGCCCTGCCCCTCCTACCATGCCCGTGGACCGTGGGCCTGTTCTGCCAGTTGGTCGCAGGTCTGCCTACTTTGCGGGTGTGGGTGGTGGCTCTGCTCTGCCCTTACTCCAATTGGCGTGACGTGACTACCATGCCGGCGGGCCGCTGTGCCTGTTCCGGGCGTGGGTGGTGGCTCTGCTCTGCCCCTACTCCAATTGGGGTGACGTGACTACCATGCTGGTGGGCCACTGGGCCTGTTCCAGGCGCGGGCAAAGGCTCTGCTCTGCCCCTACTCCAATTGGGGTGACGTGTGTATCACGCCGGCAGGCCGCTGGGCCTGATCCGCAGGTCTGTCGCAGGTCTGCCTACCTTGCAGGCGCGGGTGGCGGATCTGCCCTGCCCCTCCTACCATGCCCATGGACCGTGGGCCTGTTCTGCCGGTCGGTCGCGGCTCTGCTCTGCCCCTCTGGCTTGATGACAAAGTGAGAGAGACTCGGGTGTTTGTGACTCACTTTCTTTACCAGGAGACCAACTGTTTCTGTTGCTGCTGGTATCGATGAAGTTCTCTCCTCCACCACTTTCTGATGCCATCAGATCTCTGCCATGTTGGTATCCCATGTGAATGGCAGCATTTCGTTCCCTTTGCCAGGTGACCAAAGCAACAGGTGAGTCCTGACCGGCCCTCACAAGCCCTGTCTCAATCCTGTTGCCACTGCCTATGAAGGCTTGTTTGGTATTTACCTCCACAGTGTTCAGCAGGACCCGGACCGAGAAGCAGTTTCTGCGGGTTCTTTAGCCCTGGGCCAGAGCAATTCCAGGAGCCGGAATTCGGCCACTCCGTGCTTGGTGTATGTTCTGATAGGAGCAGGCTCCAAGGAGCAGTTTCCATGAGTTCTTTAGCACTGAGCCTGATTAATTTGTCTGTGAGATGCAGGCGAATGGCAGCCTGAAATTACCTGTTCTATGGCTGAATGAGCTGCAATCAGGCAAAAACAGGGATGGTGATGTCAGCTCTCCAAGATGGTGGCCGCTGGCTTCCTCTGTGGTCTGACTGGTGTGGAGAACCGAATTGGACCGCTTCCTTCCCCTGTCTCAAACCCAGAATTCAGCACTGAGCAGGGTGATTTCACAGCTGGCAGAAGCCCGCAGAATCCGCAGTGCTGTATCTTTGCGTTGCTATCTCGTCGTTTCCCAGGCGCTCCGCAGACTCTAGCCACAGGGCGATTTGCTAAATAAGCAGCGTGACCCTCCGTGCGGACAAATCTCTCGCATTTGAGCCCCCGTAGCTGATCCTCGTGCGATGGAAATCCTTCCTCTAGGTTTTGGAGCACCCCAATTTTGCTGGAAATTCCTAACAAAATAGCTTTTAGCCGTTCTAACTCGTCATTCTCCCGCACAGTGACGCGGTACATGGGGGTGATGCACTCCCTTCGCTGCCATCTTTGGAAAAGAGAGATAATTTTTTTAACTTTTTTTTTTTATCATGGAAGGTTTTTATTTCATCTTCAAAGAAAAAAGCTTAATTTTGCTGGATACAAGATTCTTGGTTGACACCCATTATGTTCCAGAACTTGAAATATGTTATCCCAGGATCTTCTAGCTTTCAGTGTCATTGTTGAAAAATCTGCCATTATCCTAATTGATTTTCCCCTATATATAATCTGATTCCTTTCTCTTGTGGCTTTTAAAATAATGTATGTTTCTCATTTTCATTTTAATGTGCTACACTCTCAGGATCTAAAATTGTTGAATCCAAAGGCTTTATTTCCAGTTCTATATCAAACTTTCTACCACCATCTTCTCCTCAGTAAAGTATAAAAAATGATATATACAAAGAAAATCCAAGCAGGAGTGTTGGTGCATGCCTGTATTCCCAGCCACTCAGGAGGCTGAGGCAGGAAAAACCAAAAGTTTGAAAGCAGCCACTGCAATTTAGTGAGGACCTAAGAAATTTAGATAGACTGTGTCTTAAACATTTAAATAAATGAATAAATATATATATATATATATATATATGTAT